>NC_081552.1:95013131-95168221 GCF_963082655.1 Stomoxys calcitrans | reverse complement strand
GTAAAGCATTTTCCCATCCTGACCCGCAAAAAAAAAAAAAAAAAAAAAAATTATTATTATTATTATTATTATTATTATTATTATTATTATTATTATTATTATTATTATTATTATTATTATTATTATTATTATTATTATTATTATTATTATTATTATTATTATTATTATTATTATTATTATTATTATTATTATTATTATTATTATTATTATTATTATTATTATTATTATTATTATTATTATTATTATTATTATTATTATTATTATTATTATTATTATTATTATTATTATTATTATTGTTATTATTATTATTATTATTATTATTATTATTATTATTATTATTATTATTATTATTATTATTATTATTATTATTATTATTATTATTATTATTATTATTATTATTATTATTATTATTATTATTATTATTATTATTATTATTATTATTATTATTATTATTATTATTATTATTATTATTATTATTATTATTATTATTATTATTATTATTATTATTATTATTATTATTATTATTATTATTATTATTATTATTATTATTATTATTATTATTATTATTATTATTATTATTATTATTATTATTATTATTATTATTATTATTATTATTATTATTATTATTATCAAGTTACGGTTCCATTCGGACCATAATCGAATTAAATGTTGAAGAACATAGTTGAAATCTTTGTGAAAAATTTCATCCAATTCGACTTAGAATTACTTCCTTTAGGGATTAGGAGAAAAACAAAGGAGATCGGTTCATATGAGCATTGTATTAGGCTGTAAACCGATTCAGACCATATTTGACACGTATGTTGCAGGTCATGGGAGAAGCTGTTGTACAAAACCTCAGTCGAATCGGATAATAATTGCGCCCGCTGGCGGCGCAACAATCAAGATCGGTTTATATGGCAGCTATATCATGTTACAGACCGATTAAAACCATACTTATCACAGTAATTAGAAGTCAACGAAAAATGTCATGCATAATTTCAGCTTAATCAGATAGGAATTGCTAATGAAGTCAAGACCCAAGAATGGTTTATATGGCGGCTATGTCAGGTCATGGAGCGATTGGAACCATACTTTGCGCAATAGTTCAAAGTTATTATGAAACACGTCGTTCAAAATTTCAGCCAAATCAGAAAGGAATTGCGCCCTCTAGAGGCTCAAGATTTCAAGACACCAGTTCGGTTTATATGACAGCTTTATCAAGTTAGTGAGCTATCTAAATCATTTTTGGCACATTTATTGGAAGCCATAATAAAACACGTCATGCAAAATTTCAGCTAAATCGGATAAGAATTGCGCCCTTTATAAGCTCAAGCAGTCAAAACACCAGCTCGGTTTATATGACAGCTACATCAGGTTATGAACCGATTTCAACCATACTCAGCACAGTTGTAAGAAATCGTTACAAAACACCTCATGCAAAACTTCAGCCAAATCGGAAAAGAATTGCGCCCTCCAGTGGCTCAAGAAGTCAAAATCCAAGATCGGTTTATATGGCACCTACCTCAAAACATGGAACGATATGGCCCATTTATAATCCCAACTGACCTACGCTTATAGGAAGTTTTTGTGCAAAATTTCAAGTGGCTATATTTGCTCCTTCGAAAGTTAGCAAGCTTTGGACAGACAGATGGACGGACAGACAAACGGACATGGCAAGATCGACTTAAAATGTCATGATGATTAAGAATATATATACTTTATGGGGATACCTTCGTGATTTTCCTATATTTGTACGACAAATTACGCTTTGGGAAGACTTTAAAGGTGGGAGAATCCGTCTGCCATTTGGGAACGAAGAATTTGAAACGGGAGAAGGCATTTGTTAGATGAAATGCAAAATTTCAGGGCTGTGGAATGCCTAGGGCCTATTTTCGGAACCTCAGTTTAGGCCATCATGTAAAAATTTTTGCTTGCCCTTCGAACTGGTAGGATTTCCAAATATTTTTATTTCTTGGAAACTGATCCACATCAATAACAAGTATTTATGCAAAACTTAGTCTGCTAGGTTTACTCTATAGAAAATTTGTGTGTTTTCAACAAACAGAGGGTGATCGACAATCTCATGGCGATCGAGAATCTCACATGGCGATCTTAGACCAATATTTGGACGTGCAACAAACGGAAAACCGAAATCATCAAAAATTGTTTGGATAATCTTTTATATAGCGAATATATCTGCAAAATAATAAATACCCAGCTTTTGGGTATACATGGCTAAAAACACGAGTATGTACCCAATTTACTGGGTAAAAACCTTTTGGGTATTTGCCCATTGCCCATCTCTACAATTTTGCCTACGAATATTCAGGCGGAATACATCTCGTATATCAATGAGTGCTACCCGATTCAACTTTAGCTCAATGACAAGGAACCTGCTTTTAGCATCTAAGTCCGAACGACGTGCCGCTTGGCGAACTCGCTTTATTTTTGTGGGTCTACGGATATATATATGTTAACCACATACATATGTTGCTATATTCATATACCAATGCTAGAATTCTCGTTCTTTATTGTCAATAAAATGAAAAGCTTATGCAAACCTTCTATGATGCGTACATGATTGCTTGCACTTGCTGATTATTGTTGCTTTTCTTTTGAGCATCCTAAAAATTTTAACGTTTCAAATGCCTTGTGAAAATTCTACAGCAATTCAAAATAATTAAAATGAAAATAAAACCAAATCAAATAAAAATACAATTTCGAGAAATATTTTTAAGTCCCTATTTATAAGCAAGTTCTTTCTCATTTTCAGTACTACACCACCAAAGACAAGGTTTACAATAGCAATTAAGATAAGATAAATCTTCTTCGAGGATATTAAATACAAAAAATAAATTGTACTCTTGGTTTGCAATTTTGTTTTATTTTTAACACATTCTCCGCATTGTTTTGTTACAGATGACGTTTTATTCTCAAGGCGCGGTAGAATGGGACGCATTGTCAGCCCGCGTCATACACTTCCACCGAATACAACGTGCACATACCACTTTCATGGTTATCCTGGCGACCTAATTTGGTTATCATTCACGAGCTACAATCTACAAATGCTGCAGCAAGCCATACACGATAACAATACTTTGGGTCGGGTAAGTAGACGAATTGCTGTTTCTCTCTTTCACTCTATCGCGCAAAGTAATAAATAACACTGATACATCGAGGACATGTGAGTGTGTTTGGGTTTTTGTGTTTAGAGGGACCTTAACTTTAGGATACGATGTGGCGATTGTGTGCTTGCTTCCAAATGTATGGTCTAGATGCAGTGGTGAACCGATGTGGATGTCGTTTTTCATTGTGTTGATGCTTACATCCTGGCGCATTTACTGGCGTTTGATACATAAAATTTATATGAGACATTCATCTTTTGTGCGCATTTTATATTGTTGTGAATAGTGCGTAAATGAACAAGATTTTAATGTCAAATTTATGTTTAATGTCAAATTATATCGTAGCCGTTTACTGGAGCGGAAGTGTTTTTATACCCTCCACCATAAGATGGGGGGTATACTAATATCATCATTCTGTTTGTAATTACTCGAAATATTCGTCTGAGACCCCATAAAGTATATATATTCTTGATCGTCGTGACAGTTTATGTCGATCTAGCCATGTCCGTCCGTCCGTCCGTCTGTCTGTCGAAAGCACGCTAACTTTCGAAGGAGTAAAGCCAGCCGCTTGAAATTTTGCACAAATACTTCTTATTAGTGTAGGTCGCTTGGTATTGTAAATGGGCCATATCGGTCCATGTTTTGATATAGCTGTCATATAAACCGATCTTGGGTCTTGACTTCTTGAGCCTCTAGAGGGCGCAATTCTTATCCGATTTGAATGAATTTTGGCACGACGTGTTTCGTTATGATATCCAACAACTGTGCCAAGTATGGTTCAAATCGGTCCATAACCTGATATAGCTGCCATATAAACCGATCTTGGGTCTTAACTTCTTGAGCCTCTAGAGTGTGCAATTCTTTTCCGATTGGAATGAAATTTCGCACGACGTGTTTTGTTATGATATCCAACAACTGTGCCAAGAATGGTTAAAATAGGTTTATAACCTGATATAGCTGTCATATAAACTGATCTTGGGTTTTGACTTCTTGAGGGCGCAATTCTTATCCGATTTGCCTGAAATTTTGTGTTTATTATGGTCTGAATCGGTCTATAGCCCGATACAGTAGATACAATAGATCTCTCTATTTTACTTCTTGAGCCCCTAAAGTGTGCAATTCTTATTCGAATTGGCTGACATTTTACACAGGTCTCCAACATATAATTTAATTGTGGTCCAAACCGGACCATATCATGATATCGCTCCAATAGCAGAGCAAATCTTTTCTTATATCCTGTTTTGCCTAAGAAGAGATGCCGGGAACAGAACTCGACAAATGCGATCCATGGTGGAGGGTATATAAGATTCGGCCCGGTCGAACTTAGCACGTTTTTACTTTTTTTTTTTATTTCGTTCCTTAAAAAAAATATCCGTAATACTTACTACCTATTACGAAAAATGTTAAAGCCTTTTTGGACTAGGCAAAAAATGGATTTCAAAGACCCAACAGCTGGGGTGGTGGCGTCAGACCTTAGGATGTTGTTCTCCCTTCCTATATGAGTAGGTGCCTTGGCACCTGTAGAGAGTAATGCTACAAGCGCACAACTAGTCGTCAGACTAATTAATGAGGAAGAGACGGATAAACCAGAGGGATGCACAGTTCGTCCTCAGACTTTAAGTAAAGGCAGCCGAATCGAGAAATGAGGGCTGCGCAATGACGGCAGAAGTGAGCGATGGCCTTGCTCACAAGCAGACCGATAAGGCGATCCGGGTCACGATGAAGGAGACAGAGGAGTATGTACCGGCAGATCAATCGGGTGAAAGTGCTAAAAGAAAAAAGCTCCCCGCTTTCAAGTACTCTGGGAAAACCAAGCCAGTCATCCTGCAATGGAGACTCCAGGGGTAGACAAAGTCAGAACAGGATCGAAGGAAGCGCTCACGGCCCCTGAGTCTTCACGGAGGATTGTCACTTCCTGACTTATGCAGTCATCAATATCGGCAGTGCATCCGGTAGGATTCCATCAGAGCATCGGTCCCAAATGGAGGATCTGGATAACGATAGGATTTTCGAACATGTGTGGAACTCTGTAGAGCATACATCCGTACAAATGGTGAGCTGCGAGTTTAGAGGGGACATCTTTACGTTGCGTTTTGCGTAGGCGGAATGTATTGATAGAGACAAACAGCTCGTCAGAGGTATCCACGCTCTCTGGGAGGGCGCAAAGCTCGACCTGGTGAGAAAGGTGATCATCCCCCATCTCACAAAGGCGATGGTCTTTATCAAGGGACGGGGCAGTAAATTTGCGACGGCACGTATGTTGGGATTCTTGGGCAAGCAAAACCAAGTTTTGGTCGCAGAGAAATGCGTGGTTTTCAATAGAGAGGGGAAGGAGGAAGGAACTCTCCTTGTGGTTAGCATTGATCAAGTCTAAGTTTGGCTAAGACTAAAGGCATGGCGCACTACGGGAGCAAGGCTCTTTTTGAAGATTGGGGGGACTACGATAGACAGAAATCTTCATAATGAGACATCAGGCCGTGCAGTGGCAGGAGACTCAATACCGCCCAACGAACGAACGAACAGGAACCCGACCACGGACCCATCACCGACTTCAAGATTCGGAAAACTAGGATAGGTTAAAATCCTAATATTGAAGCATAAGGCAGCGCAGCGACAGGGGTCTCAATGGAGCTTAACGAACAGGGAGCCGACGATGGTACCATCACATACTCCCAAGATTTGGGATTAGATTAAGATAGGCAAAGATCCTGGTATTGAAGCATCAGGTAGAACCGGGAATGAAAACTCAATACAGCCTAACGAACAGAGACCCGACGATGGAACAATTCATAAAAATTCGGAAGACTAGGATAGGTAAAAAACCTAATACGATGACATCAGGCAGTGCAGTAACAGGAAATTCAATGCATTCTAAAAAACAGGGAGCAAACAATGGGATCATCACCTACTCCCAAGATGCCCATCAACTGGAGGACCAATGATTGAGGTAATTCAGATAAACCTCCACCGGAGCTAGACTGCTACACACGCTGATAGAGAAAATCAGCAGGCGCAAGATTCATATTGCCTTAATTCTGGAGCCATGACGACCTGGAGCAAAGTTTCTGGACTAGCCTGGTACTCGGCCGAGGATCTGCGTTATTTGTTATACAAATTTCAATTATATTTTTCCCCAGAGTTGTCAACGTCGGATTCAACAGTGTTGAGACAGGGAGCCGGTGGAGCATAGCTGGCATCACTTTATCTGCTTTTTGACTCTCCGACACCGCCACCCACATCGGAGTTCCAACGGATGCTGACTAAAGAGGGATTTCAGCCCGTCTGCTACGCAAACGATGTTATAACAATTCTAAGGGGTAAGGATACGAACCAGCTATGCAGAAGGGCCGAAAAGATCATGCATATGGCATATGACTGGGCTAGACCCAGGGGTCTCATATTAACCCAGAGAAGACTGAAATATGCCTTTTCACGAGGAAGACGAAGGTGGGCCAATTTAACGCACCACGTTTCCTAAATAAGACGATTTAAATATCTGACAAGGTAAAATACTTAGCTGTGATCTTGAAGAGAAAACTGAAATGGAAGTGTCACATTCAGGAGCGTACTGAGAAGGCTCACAGATGTTGGCTCGAAATGGGGCCTGAATCCGAGGATAGTCCACTGGCTCTACAGGCGCGTGATTAGACCAATACTTACTTACGCTTCAGTGGTTTGGTGGACTGAAATGAAGAAAAATGAAGAAGTTTACTGCTTTGCTGTCATTGGCTATAACAGATGTCTCAATCATTGTTTCCGTCATGACAGGTCACTGTCTAATCGGAGAACATGCTGTCCCTTCCTTCTTCTGTTCCTGTTCCTAGACGAAACGTGAGTTTGATGACAGACTGCCACTTAAACCTAACCTATCCTAAGGACAATACAACAGGTTCAGAGAAAATGTTGTCTTGGCATAGGCGGAGCGTTGAGTACCACGCCCACTAGGGAACTGGAACTATTCTAGATATCCGACCCATTGACATACAGATTAAGTGTGAGGCAGCCACTGCGGCTATGAGATTTAAGGCGATGGGAGAATGGATTGAGGATGGGAGCAGCTCATACCATCGTGGTATAATCGTGGTATATAATAAGGAATGAAAGAGCTTTTTGATCGGATACCTGAGATGAACCTTGAGGTCGAGTCCGAGGCACTGCTGACAGCGGCACAGTCTTGGATTGGCCGGACCCTAGTATTGCTATCTGAAAGATCATGTTAAACAGATGAATCAAATCTAGGTGACAGAGTGGGCCTGGGGGTCTACATTGAGAACCCAGGGATTGAGATCTGTTCAGGCGGAGATTCGGACTATCACGGAATGTGTGAGGTTGTGTGGTGCTAACGTGAGCATTCGAGTATAAACATTTTTACGGACAGTGAAATTGCCATAATGGCAATAAAAACTAGGACGATAAGGTCACGAACAGTCTTGAAGTGTAAGAAGGAGATTAACGCCTTCTCTGAGGATGGCAAAATCCTCATCTTTTGGGTGCCGGGCCATAACGGAGGGGGAATGAAAGCGCAGACGATTTGGCGGTGAAGACCAGAGGACTGCCGTAAATAAACTTGATTAACCCGAAGCCTCTCGGGTCGACGCAGTCCGAATTAAGAGAGTGGGTGACGAATGCGCATGCAACGTTGTGGAACAGCGAAACGGTCGGTAGGACCTATGGGGGGATCCAGATCGTGAGAAGACGAGGCTATTACTGAAAGGAAGCAAGAAGGAGGTCAGTATAGCTATTGGTATCATAACGGGACACATGGGACTACGAGTTCACTTATGTAAAATCGGTGCGGCAAGTGATAGCATGTGTAGGGCATACGGGGAAGATGATGAGACGTTGGAGCATTTCCTTTGTCATTGTCCGCGCTTTCACGTCTAACAGATACCGGCAATTAGGTGGGGACACTATACCAGACATGAACCAACTTAGGGGAGTTGCATGGAAAACAACAAAGGATTTTGTAAGTAGCACGGAGTTCCAAACTTGTATTTTCTTTTTCGAGGTTACTTTTTTGTATTTAGAGCGCATAATAAGCCGATTGCTGGCTTAGGTGTATGTCCACAGTGTCATGGGGCGGATTAATATCTGCAACATCTTTTCAACCTAACCTAATATCAAATTACTAAAATCGTGATAATTTTGGCCTAGATTAATTATCCTTAGTAAACGAAGAAAACCCTGCATACATGTTTTAAGAATCTGAATCTCAAAAGCCCCAACTTTGTTAGGGAAGGTAAACTTTACGCTTTGAAGAATGGGCTAGAGTAGTAACTGTATGGCGACCATAGACCTCATCATACCAATGGCGAAATAGTGTAAATAAAGCTGTCATGAGTAGTTTCTTCGCAGCCGTAAAATTGTAAGTAGATCTGCCCGTGTCTCTCTTTGTCCATCTGTTTTAATAGTTACTTGAAAAACGAAGATGTTGAGATACAATTTCTTGTATATCCCCTTTTATATCCTCCGCCATAGGAGGCGGTATACTAATTTCATCATTCCGTTTGTAACACATCGAAATACTGAGACCCAATTAAGTATATATGGATATTCTTGATCGTCTTGATATTCCAATTCGATTAAACCATCTCGGAGCGTCTATCTTTCTAATGCACGCTAACTTTCGAAGGAGTAAAGCTAGGTGCTTGAAATTCTTCTTAAAACTTCCTATAAGTGTCGATCGATTGGGATTGTAATTGAGCCATTTCGTTCCTTGTTTTGCTATAGCTGTCATGTAAAACGATCTCGGATTTCGGCTCCCATATAAAACGATCCTTAGATTTGAGTCCGATTTTACTAACATTTTGCACGTAAAGTTTTGCTATTTTTTCCAACAGCCGTGCCAAGTATGGTCCAAATAGATTTTTAACCTTATATAGCTCCCAAATAAGCCAATCGCCCGATTTGACATCTTGAGCCTCTAGAAGCGCAATTTGTTTGGCTGAAATTCTAAACATGGTAATTTTTTACGACTTCTGATTATCACGACAAGTATGATCCTTCTGTACCTGTATATGTGTCGCCAATATATTTGAAAAGGACCTTAAAAGAACATGTCGAATGCGATCCGTGGCGGATGGTATATAAGATTCGGCCAGGCCAAACTTAACGCGCTTTTACTTGTTAGCTTATAGTTGATTAATGTGGTGACTTTAAACCCATTATAACTTCAACTCGTGCCCGTGCGATGACAGTTGTCTTGTCAATATCTACTTGTGTATATATCCAGATCTACTAGTAGGGAAATATTACCAAATCAGCCAAACCTATCTACATTGTCTCAACAATGCCATGAAGAAACGGACGAGCTAGAGAGAAGAGGTGCTTAAATACCATCTTCTCGTCTCCGCAGCTGCGACAGATATTTTAGCTGCTTTGCATGGTTTCCAAAAGGCCAATGGCCAGTCAGCACAGTGATTTGTCTGGATAAATTTCGTCGATGTAGGTTGATCAAGGACGCTATGCGTTTTAGGTCGTATTGTGTACTTCTATATACATATCCTACAGCACCTATACTCGGCTTGGCCAAGATAGTACTAGAGAGTAGCATGAAGTGTTACCAAGTTCATGCTGGTATATTTGTTAAACTAGAAATAACAGTTTTATGATATTTATTTTATTGACAAATCTTTATAAAGTGTGCAGTTCACCACACAAATGCTTCACATGCGTCTAATTATACTGATGTATATACAAAGTACCCTCAACTTACTTTACTTTAATTGGCTATGACAGAACATTTGTTCTATTAGCCGTAGAATACCGTTCCAAGCGCCTCGATCTTCTGCCCTCATTTTATAATCTCTGACACCAAGTTTCGAGGTGTCTCCCACTATTTGATTTTTCCATCGGGCTTTTGGTCGTCCCGGTTGTGTATACCACCGTGTTCGCCTTCAATAAACTTCTTGGCTCGAGCTTCTTCATCCATTCTGACAACAAGACCTAGCCTACAAAATCGTTATATTTTGATATGTGTAACTTTGCTGTCATCGCCACACAGCTGTATATTTTCCATTAACGTAAATTGGTCCATATAAAGGGTGATTTTTTTGAGGTTAGGATTTTCATGCATTAGTATTTGACAGATCACGTGGGATTTCAGACATGGTGTCAAAGAGAAAGATGCTCAGTATGCTTTGACATTTCATCATGAATAGACTTACTAACGAGCAACGCTTGCAAATCATTGAATTTTATTACCAAAATCAGTGTTCGGTTCGAAATGTGTTCATTCACCGTAACGTTGCGTCCAACAGCATCTTTGAAAAAATACGGTCCAATGATTCCACCAGCGTACAAACCACACCAAACAGTGCATTTTTCGGGATCCATGGGCAGTTCTTGAACGGCTTCTGGTTGCTCTTCACTCCAAATGCGGCAATTTTGCTTATTTACGTAGCCATTCAACCAGAAATGAGCCTCATCGCTGAACAAAATTTGTCAAAATTTGAACACATTTCGAACCGAACACTGATTTTGGTAATAAAATTCAATGATTTGCAAGCATTGCTCGTTAGTAAGTCTATTCATGATGAAATGTCAAAGCATACTGAGCATCTTTCTCTTTGACACCATGTCTGAAATCCCACGTGATCTGTCAAATACTAATGCATGAAAATCCTAACCTCAAAAAAATCACCCTTTAGTTCTGCTAACTACCATGTTCTTTGCCGCGGGCGTCACCACTGGGGTTGTTGTTGAGCTCTTCCCAAACCATCGCACTTCCTGTATGACTGTAATGTCTGGGCTGTACTTTTTCAATATAACCGCCAGTGCGTACAGCACCCTCTCTATAAAGAGAGCGGATATTCCAGGTGCAGATACACAAATCATGGTCCTTAAAACGTTTGTGGGGGTCGTCAAGATAGGTGGGGATCCGTTTGTATTCTTCTTCCATTTCTAAAGTCATTTCTTCAGGTTTTCCGGGTGACGGGCTACTAACCCAACGCCCCAACCTATCTTTTACAGGCTTACGCCTGTACGTAATCTGCATCATGAAGAAACCTGCAAATATTGACAATTTGTTTACTGTGGTAGCATAACCCATATGTTCGCACAAATTTAATGTTTCATTGTGTGATTTCAGATGGAGATTGTGTTAGAAGTTTCTACTTGAAAATGAATTATACATGCGTAATGCACACAAAACAATAAAACTAAACAATACATTAGGTTCTTTGTGTGGCCAACTTCATATTCCTCTTATTTTTCCCTTTGTCCCTCTTTTACGCATACAAATGCTATGTTAGTGAGGATAATAGACTTTATGTCTGCATGCTTGGTATGTGTGATATGGTTGTCTGGCTACCAGGACATTTATGCAACATCCTGGAATATAAGTACATTAAACAGACAAAAAAAGCCTTTGTGTCAGCTATCAACGAGTAATTTTCCTCGTCCCTTTTTACAACAACCAGTCTGTCCGTCGTTAGTAGGCATCATAGATCTTCCAGATTTTATTCCAAAATTTTGTCTGGGCAATAGTAGAAGATGCGCTTCTCTCGCTTCTGTTAAACTTGTGGTTCTGGATGGATGCGGTATTGCAAAATTCTTGAACTTTTATGAATGACTGATACTCGTTAACTCTGCGTAACATGAGACCTTGTCACATAGTCAAGTGGCAAAAAGTTTATTATTCAGAAAATTTTGACTCTTGGATAACGGCATACATAAATATTTGTAAAGAAATTCGAGAGAAATGGCTGAAAAATTCAAGTCTCAATTATATTATGGGTTTATTTAACCTTCGCAGGCCCAAAGATTTATTCGACCTAGGTGGTATTTGGCAACGTACAAACAACGACAAAATAATAAAAACAACGTTAAGAAAAAAATTTGGCCTTAAATTTAAGATTTTTCCCTATTCGTATGATTTTAGCAATGAAAACGAGCCTTAGAACCAAAAATTAAAAAAAAATACACCATTTAAAACAAAAAGCCAAAATATCAAGGAACATATTCTTCACCAAAGGAAATGTTTCCTTACTAATTTGGAAAATATACCACTTTAAATTAAGTGTGCTTATCTTAGGCTCGAATCTTTTAAATTAGGACAAACATTTTTTCAGTGCAGTTAAGAGAACACAAATTTAGCCACTGAACCCAAAGATTTTTGATATGATGACAATTTGCCTGGATGCCAATGTTTGAAAATCGAAGATCCCACCCTGGCTCGTCTCGAAGGAGAAACGAACGAAAAAGCTATTTTTAGTTAGTGTAGTCTCATGTCATTGCACTTATAAAGGGTGATTTTTTTGAGGTTAGGATTTTCATGCATTAGTATTTGACAGATCACGTGGGATTTCAGACATGGTGTCAAAGAGAAAGATGCTCAGTATGCTTTGACATTTCATCATGAATAGACTTACTAACGAGCAACGCTTGCAAATCATTGAATTTTATTACCAAAATCAGTGTTCGGTTCGAAATGTGTTCATTCACCGTAACGTTGCGTCCAACAGCATCTTTGAAAAAATACGGTCCAATGATTCCACCAGCGTACAAACCACACCAAACAGTGCATTTTTCGGGATCCATGGGCAGTTCTTGAACGGCTTCTGGTTGCTCTTCACTCCAAATGCGGCAATTTTGCTTATTTACGTAGCCATTCAACCAGAAATGAGCCTCATCGCTGAACAAAATTTGTCAAAATTTGAACACATTTCGAACCGAACACTGATTTTGGTAATAAAATTCAATGATTTGCAAGCATTGCTCGTTAGTAAGTCTATTCATGATGAAATGTCAAAGCATACTGAGCATCTGATCTGTCAAATACTAATGCATGAAAATCCTAACCTCAAAAAAATCACCCTTTATGCATTCCTAAAATTAGGATAGTTACAATATAATTGTGGGAAGTTTGCAATCAGAATCAATTTATATCACACCCAGCAAAATCAATTGGAAGTGATTTTAAAAGAACACAATTTTATTCACTTCCAAAATGAGAAAGTTTTTTCTATTCTTACATCTTGGGAAGAAATGTAGAATTACATTGATATGCTAAGTTCAAACGCTTCCATGGGACATAAATCGGGGGGAGTTATGCATGAATTCCATTTTTTATAGTTTCAAATCGAAATATCCTTAACAGAGTTTTGTATGTTCCGCAAATTTCGACTATTTGAGTTGGGGGCTTACAAAGGGATTTCCCCATACTCTTTCTACTAGTTTCTATGGTAAAGGTTTTCCGTTTCAACGTCACGCGTTTTCGTACTAGTTTCCAAGATGTTATTTATATTCCATTTTGTAAATAATATTAATATTAAGTTCGGCCGCGCCGAATATTCGAAACCACCACCATGGATTTTGCGTAAAATTTATACAAAATAAACTTAGTTAAAAGCAATTAATTTACTCTGCGTACCAAATCTCTGCCAAACCAGGCAAAAAGAAAGCTTCTAGAAACCGAACAAGGTTAACTGAGATGGGACCCCATCTTTTTTCAAAATCAAAAATTGCCCAAATTCTTCTGTTACTGTAAAATTGGGAAAAATTTATTTTGAAAAGGTCTTTGAGAAGGCCTTCAAAAGCTGTCATTGAGAGTGGACGTGTTCTTTTAAGCTCGCATTAAAAACGCAATTTTCATAGTTTCAGTTGTGATCACTATGAATAGAAATAAGAACACGGTTTTGAATTAATCTGGTGACACATATCTTGCGTTGAATATTTTGAAAAGTGCATTAGAAGACATAACAAATCAAAAACAAGTAAAAGCGTGCTAAGTTCGGCCGGGCCGAATCTTATATACCCTCCACCATGGATCGTATTTGTCGAGTTCTTTTCCCGGCATCTCTTCTTATTCTGTTTTGCAACAGGATATACGAAAAGATTTGCTCTGCTATTGGAGCGATATCAAGATATGGTCCGGTTTGGACCACAGTTAAATTATATGTTGGAGACCTGTGTAAAATGTCAGCCAATTCGAATAAGAATTGCGCACTTTGGGGGCTCAAGAAGTAAAATAGAGAGATCCAATTATATGGGAGCTGTATCGGGCTACAGACCGATTCAGACCATAATAAACACGTATGTTGATGGTCATTAGAGAATCCGTCGTACAAAATTTCAGGCAAATCGGATAATAATTGCGACCTCTACAGGCTCAAGAAGACAAGATCCCAGATCGGTTTATATGACAGCTATATCAGGTTATGAACCGATTTGAACCATACTTGGCACAGTTGTTGAATATTATAACAAAACCCGTCGTGCCAAAATTTATTCAAATCGGATAAGAATTGCGCCCTCTAGAGGCTCAAGAAGTCAAGACCCAAGATCGGTTTATATGATAGCTATATCAGGTTATAAACCGATTTGAACCATTCTTGGCATAGTTGTTGAATATCATGACAAAACACGTCGTGCGAAATTTCATTCCAATCGGATAAGAATTGCGCACTCTAGAGGCTTTAGAAGTCAAGACCCAAGATCGGTTTATATGGCAGCTATATCAGGTTATGGGCCGATTTGAACCATACTTGGCACAGTTGTTGGATATCATAACGAAATACGTCGTGCCAAAATTCATTCAAATCGGATAAGAAGTGCGCCCTCTAGAGGCTCAAGAAGTCAAATCCCCAGATCTGTTTATATGACAGCTATATCAATACATGGACCGATATGGCCCATTTACAATTCCAACCGACCTACACTAATAAGAAGTATTTGCGCACAATTTCAAGCGGCTAGCTTTACTCCTTCGAAAGTTAGCGTGCTTTCGACAGACAGACGGACGGACAGACGGACGGACATGGCTAGATCGACATAAAATGTCACGACGATCAAGAATATATATACTTTATGGGGTCTCAGACGAATATTTCGAGTAGTTACAAACAGAATGACGAAATTAGTATACCCCCCATCTTATAGTGGAGGGTACAACAAAAATGCATATAAAGTTTTTGCAAAGTTGAAAAAGAAGATTACAAACAAAACAATAACACCAATAAAAGAGTGTCTAGTGAAAACGGTATAATTCCCTCACAAATAAATAGAAAGTTCCCTTGTTGTAATTTTAGTGAGTAGAGCTTTCCAGTAAACATTTATTGCGACTCAAAACAATTGCGACTAAGTTTACCATATATCCCTAAAACTATACTTCATTTTTTAACATTTGTTGAAATAAAAGTGTATCCCAATAAGTTAATTTGTCCACTATTTATCTCAACGTGATCTGTGCAAAATCGAAATGTCCAATTAAAAAAATCGAAGAACATATGGTATCTTGCTGGTTATGTTATACGACTTATCACGCAAAGTGCGTCGAACTTTCTGCAAGAACTGCCGATAATATAAGAGAAGACAAAGGACTTCGTTGGTGTTGTGCAAAGTGTAAAGTATTCGATGTTGAGTTTTATGCATTTTTTAAGAATACTCGCAGTGAATTCGAAACAATGAATAATGAACTCGTCGCCTTAATGGAAAAATTTGCAAGATACAAAACAGTTTTTGAAAATGCATCATGCCTGGAGAATTTTCTGCAATCACCCATCGATTCAATGTGTGAAAGAAAACAAGTAAAAGCGTGCTAAGTTCGGCCGGGCCGAATCTTATATACCCTCCACCATGGATCGCATTTGTCGAGTTCTTTTCCCGGCATCTCTTCTTAGGCAAAAAAAGGATATAAGAAAAGATTTGCTCTGCTATTAGAGCGATATCAAGATATGGTCCGGTTTGGACCACAATTAAATTATATGTTGGAGACCTGTGTAAATGTCAGCCAATTCGAATAAGAATTGCGCCCTTTGTGGGCTCAAGAAGTAAAATAGAGAGATCGATTTATATGGGAGCTATATCGATACCGATATACAGGTTCAGACCATAATAAGCACGTATGTTAATGGTCATGAGAGAATCCGTCGTACAAAATTTCAGGCAAATCGGATAATAATTGCGACCTGTAGAGGCTTAAGAAGTCATGATCCCAGATCGGTTTATATGGCAGCTATATCAGGTTATGAACCGATTTGAACCATATTTGGCACAGTTGTTGGATATCATAACAAAACACTACGTGCCAAAATTCATTCAAATTGAATAAGAATTGCGCCCTCTAGAGGCTCAAGAAGTCAAGACCCAAGATCGGTTTATATGACAGCTATATAAGGTTATAGACCGATTTGAACCATACTTAGCACAGTTGTTGGATATCGTAACAGAACACGTCGTGCAAAATTTCATTCCAATCGGATAAGAATTGCGCACTCTAGAGGCTCAAGAAGTCAAAACCCCAGATCGGTGTATATGGCAGCTATATCAGGATATGGACCGATTTGAACCATACTTGGCACAGTTGTTGGATATAATAACAAAACACGTGGTGCAAAATTTCATTCCAATAGGATAAGAATTGCGCACTCTAGAGGCTCAAGAAGTCAAGACCCAAGATCGGTTAATATGGCAGCTATATCAGGCTATGGACCGATTTGAAACATACTTAGCACAGTTGTTGGATTTCATAACAAAACACGTCGTGCAAAATTTCACCCCAATTGGATAAGAAATGCGCACTCTAGAGGCTCAAGAAGTCAAGACCCAAGATCGGTTTATATGGCAGCTATATCAAAACATGGATCGATATAGCCCATTTACAATACCAACCGACCTACACAAATAAGAAGTATTTGTGCAAAATTTCAAGCGGCTAGCTTTACTCCTTCGGAAGTTAGCGTGCTTTCGACAGACAGACGGACGGACATGGCTAGATCAACATAAAATTTCACAACGATAAAGAATATATATACTTTATGGGGTCTCAGACGAATATTTCGAGTAGTTACAATCAGAATGACGAAATTAGTATACCCCCCATCTTATGGTGGAGGGTATAAAAACTATTGAATCCTAATATAAACGCAGTTCCATCTAATATTGAAATTCCAATGGATCAGCAACCATCAACCAGTTTAGTCGCCGATTACACGAGATATAATAAATACTCTGTCGCCTTCTGGCCTATTGACTCCATCGGACACAGCAGCTTCATTGTTTACCTCCCAACTAATTATAACTTTTATATTTATATTTTATATTTTATGCAAACAAATTGCAAACATTAAGCAACTAAATTGTTAAACATTTCAAAAAAAAAAACTGAAAATCAGAAACACGAGGTTTCCACGTTATTGCAGTAGTAAACTTTTTTTTCTTTGAAACAAAAGGACTTTATGATTTCATTCATAAGGGCATTCCCATTATTTATTACAAAAGTTTAGTAAAAGTGTTATGATGTCAGTTATATTTTTCTCGATTTTCAAAAAAGTAAACGTGAGAACCATTTTTATTTCACTGTGAAACACGTCTTTGGTACCCACCTTTATGTAGATATGCAATTCAACTCGTCGAATTTCATTAAAGATTTTTGTACATAACACACAAGGAAATCAAAGCCAACAGAACTAACAAATTTCTACTTATCATCCCTTAATCACTATGAGCTCCGTATCAATTGTTATAAATACTGTGTTGTTAATTATGGGATTTCAAGAAAAACACGACAATGTTTCATTTGAAATAATAATTTTAAAATGTAAATTAACCTGGTGTTCATTTCGGGGTTTTGAAATTGTGTTTCCGAGTCCTTAAAATTGTTCATTCCGTTGCTGATATAATTCAAATAATTTATAATTAAATATTACTAATTATTCTTTGGAAAAGCTTTTTAGACTATAGTTCATTTAAAGAAATTTTTTAAATAATATTTTTTCTACAGATAAATTTTCAATTTAAATAATAAGAAAAGAATTAAGAGAAAATTCACATAGAATTATGTCGTAGAAAAACTTTTGTTAACTGTTTGCCTTTCGGAACAATTTTTATAAAAAAAAATTGGCAAGAAAATTCCATGACGATTTTGAATGTAAGAAACTTTTACTAACTTTTCATTTAAAATAATTACAAAAATTTTATCTTTTGAAAAAAATGCGTTGCGATTCGGTCTTTAAAAAAAAATGATGTAACCCATTAACGACGAAATATACACGTAATCAACAATAGAGCTGCCTTAGAAAAATTCTAGCTCTAGCTTTTAAATAGGTATCGTAATGATATTTCGATTGGCGCAAAGTGGACGACTAAATCCAGTTAAAATAATTTTTCACGTCCAGTCAAATCGGGTGGTGCCGACTTTATAATATTCTACACCTACCCTATAGGTACATAGTGGAAGCTATATCTTATTCTGAACCAATTTTGATGGACCTCGGCGGATGTTTTCAGATGGGTTATTAAACAATCCATATCAAATTTCGAGCAAATATGTTCAAACAGTAATAAATACGGTTGACAAATGAAAACACTATGGTAAATTACCCAAAATCTGACGAACATACATATGGGAGCTACATCTAAATCTGAACCGATTTTGACCAAACTTTTTAGCATCGAGGAAAACGTTGTGCACAATTTTGGCAAGATAGGTTAATAAATGCGCTTGCAGTGGCTCTAGAAGTGGACGATATGCATATGTGACAGCTATATCTTAAACTGAACCAATTTCTATGAAATTCACCAATTATATTAAAAGTCATAGGAAAAATCCTTCCTGTCAAATTTCGAGAGAATCGGTTAACAAATGAGCACTTTATTGCAATATTACTCAAAGTCGGACGAACATATATGAGAGCTATATGTAAATCTGAACTGATTTCGACTAAACTTTATAGATATTGTGGAAGTCGTCGAGGAAAGCGTTATACAACATTTTAGGAAGATTGGTCAAGAAATGGCGTTGCGGTGGCTTAGGTGTGACGATCGGGCGATATATATATGACAGCTATATCTAAATCTGATTCGATTTCTAAGAAAATCACCAGTAAAGTCGAGAGTCACCATAAAACCCTTCCTACTAAATTTCAAGCGAATCGGTTAACAAATTGCCATTTTATTGCATTATTACTGCAAATCGGACGAACATATATATGAGAGCTATATCCAAATCTGAACCGTTTTTTTTTTTTTCAATATGCTTTGTCTCTTGGCCAAAAAAACATGTCTGTACCAAATTTTAAGACGATTGGATAAAAATTACGTGCTTTAGTTTGTACACAAAAAATAACATGGACAGACAGGCAGACGGACACAGCTAAATCGAGTCAGAAAGTGATTCTGAGTAGATCGGTATACTTATCAATGGGTCTATCTCTCTTCCTTTTGGGTGTTTTGCTGAAATTTTGTCTTCAAAAATTCATTCAACTTTAGTCGTTAGAAAAAATTTTATTGAAAATTTTTTTATAAAAATTCTGTCTTTAGAAAAAATTAAATTAAAATGTCATCCTTAGTGATTTTGTCTTAAAAAAATAATTTTGAAGGGAGTTCGGCCCATGCTGAAAGTTCTGTCATTAGAGGATGTTACACTGAAATTTTGTATTTAGAAAATTTAAAAATTAAAATTTGTTTATAAAATTTTGTTTTACTAAGAATTTCCAAACTACTATTTTTGTAGAATGTTATTAATAAGAAATTTTGTCATTTTAAGAAATGAAATTCCAATTATATTAAAAGTACAACATTTTAGGAAGATTGGTCAAGAAATGGCGTTGCGGTGGCTTAGGTGTGACGATCGGGCGATATATATATGACAGCTATATCTAAATCTGATTCGATTTCTAAGAAAATCACCAGTAAAGTCGAGAGTCACCATAAAACCCTTCCTACTAAATTTCAAGCGAATCGGTTAACAAATTGCCATTTTATTGCATTATTACTGCAAATCGGACGAACATATATATGAGAGCTATATCCAAATCTGAACCGTTTTTTTTTTTTTCAATATGCTTTGTCTCTTGGCCAAAAAAACATGTCTGTACCAAATTTTAAGACGATTGGATAAAAATTACGTCCTTTAGTTTGTACACAAAAAATAACAGACAGGCAGACGGACACAGCTAAATCGAGTCAGAAAGTGATTCTGAGTAGATCGGTATACTTATCAATGGGTCTATCTCTCTTCCTTTTGGGTGTTTTGCTGAAATTTTGTCTTCAAAAATTCATTCAACTTTAGTCGTTAGAAAAAATTTTATTGAAAATTTTTTTTTAAAAATTCTGTCTTTAGAAAAAATTAAGTTAAAATGTCATCCTTAGTGATTTTGTCTTAAAAAAATAATTTTGAAGGGAGTTCGGCCCATGCTGAAAGTTCTGTCATTAGAGGATGTTACACTGAAATTTTGTATTTAGAAAATTTAAAAATTAAAATTTGTTTATAAAATTTTGTTTTACTAAGAATTTCCAAACTACTATTTTTGTAGAATGTTATTAATAAGAAATTTTGTCATTTTAAGAAATGTTACTGAAATTTTTTGTTTAGAATAAATTTAATTAAAATTTTTTCTTTAGACAAAATCATTTTTGGAGTGCCCAAGGGCTGACTTCGTCCTTATTGGGAGATATATCGAAATATGAACCAATATGAAACAATCCACAACGACATGCATCAAAATTTGAAGCGTCTAGCTTCGACCGCTATCGTGATTTCGACTCTGATCATCCTGACGTTCTAAGCCGATTTAGCCATGTCCGTCCGTCAGTGATTTGATTTAATTTCCAAAAACTGTGCCAGGTATGGCTTAAATTGGTTCATTTTCTGATATAGCTTCCATATAAACGATCGCGTATCTTCACTTCTTGAGCTGCTAGATGGCACAATTATTATCCGAGAGCCTCTAGAGGGCACAATTTGTATCCTATAGGGCGCAATTCTTATCCGATTTGGCTGAAATTTTCCAATTCCAATTTTGTCACCAATAGCCAAACCTAATATGGCCCCAATCGGTTAATAACTTGCTATATCTCCAATAGCATAGCGATTCTTATCCAAAGAACTTGATAAATGCGATGCATCGTGGAGGGTATAGAAGATCCGGCCCGGCCAAAATTGGCACGCTTTTACTTGTTTTGACATTTTTTCACATCAATCGACACAAGCCTTTTTTGAGCGATTCATCTTTGTCTTTATTCCTTCGACCGCTATCGTGATTTTGGCAGACGGATTGATTTGGAATGTACGGACGATCAAGACCCTACATTATAGGGTCGCTGATCAATATTTCGAGGTGTTACAAACGGAATGACTACATTTGTATACTACCTATCCTATGATCATGCTCCAATAATCAATTGTGCTTTATTCTATCCCGATTGCACAGACGATATGCTTCCTAAGCCGAAGGAATGTATTACCTTCGGTCTTAAATAGTTTAGCTGGCACCCTACCGGCTCTTGCTGCCTTGTTGTTTTTCAGTCGCGTCACTGCTACATTGACCTCATTCTGAATAGGAGGTATATATTCCATACCATCATAAAGATTTGGTTCCTGGATATTCTCGCAAACGCAATTTTCGGATACCAACAGCTGGAAAAAATTTTCTTTCTATATCCTAAGCAAACAGTAGCCACCGTTGCGCAGAGGCTAGCCAGTCCGCCTATGACGCTGATTGCATGGATTTGAATCATGGCGAGAACATCAAAAAAAAAAAAAAAAAATTCTACAGTGGTTTCCACTACTAGTGCTGGTGACATTTCTGAGGTACTATGCCATTCATAGAAACCAGGTAAAAACTTCTCCCGAGAGAGGTGTCGCACTACGACACGCTGTACCGACTCGGCTTTAATTATCATTGAGCTTAACTTTGAATCGTACATTATTCATTAATATCTGAGAAGTTTGCCCCTGTTCCTTCATGGAATATTCATGCGCAGAGTTTGAATTTGCATCCTAAGAAAAATATCTTTATATGTTACCATATGACCTTAATTGTCACTATATGAGAATGAGATTGTGCGTTTGGGACATAATAATAATCTGTGAAACCCCATAGTATTTCGCACGAATAAAGTTATCCGAAACGAATTAAGATATCGATCTAATTTTTTTTCAAAAAGTATTTATATATTCATCGATAACTATCTTTTCCACTTCAAAGTAATCCTCCTCAGATGTTTTTTCCGTTTTTTCCAATCCCAAATAATTCTGAACGCGCTTTTTGGTAATACAAATCTTAATACAGTTTATTTGATCCTTTTTTTCGAATAGTATAAAATCGAAGAGAATACCAAAACACGACATACCTTTTTATCTGTCCAAAAAACAACTGACAATTCAAAATGGCTGATATTACAAAAATATATACAGAAGACATGTGTACCAATATAACAGAAACAACTAAAAACGTACTAAATTCGGCCGGGCCGAATCTTGGGATTTTACAAAAATATGGGAGCTATACCTGGTTACAGGCCGATTTGGACCATACTTGGCACAGTTGTTGAGAGTCATACAAAACACTATGTGCAAAATTTCAGCCAAATGGAACAAAAATTGCTGCTTATATGGAAGATATATCAGGTTATAGACCAATTTAGACCGCACTTGGCGCAGTTGTTGGAAGTAATAACAGAACACTATGTGCACAATTTCAGCCAAATCGGATACAAATTTTGGCTTCCAGGGGCTCAAGAAGTCAAATCGGAAGATCGGTTTATATGGGAGCTTTATCAGGTTCTCTACCGATTCAGACGGCACTTGGCACAGTTGTTGAAAGTCACAACAGAACAATATGTGCAGAATTTCAGCCAAATCAGACAAAAATTGCGGTGTCCAGGGGCTCAAGAAGTCTAATCGGATCTGTTTGTATGGAAGCTATATCCAAATCTGACACGATATGGCCCATCCCCAACGACCTACGTCAAGAAGTCAAATCGGTAGATCGGTTTTTTTAGCTATATTCAAATCTGAACCGATATGGCCCGTTTGCAATCCCCAACGACCTACATTAATATTTAGTGACGCTGAACGCCTAGGTTCGAATTCTGGCGAGACCATCAGAAAAATTTTTCAGTAGTGGTTTTCCCCTCCTAATGCAGGCAACATTTGTGAGGTACTATGCCATGTAAAACTTCTCTGTAAAGAGGTGTCGCACTGCGGCACGCCGTTCGGACTCGGTTTTAAAAGGAGTCCCCTTATCATTGAGCTTAAACTTGAATCGGACTGCACTGTTCCTTAGTGGAATGTTCATGGGCAACATTTGCAATAAGCGTTCGAACGCTATCGTGATTTCGACAGACGGACGGCAGGCTAGATCGACTCAGGATGTCGAGACGATCAAGAATCGATATACATTATCTATTCTCTATACATGTCAGCTGTGACATCATGTCATTGTCCTGCTAGGTTATGCAGTACAAATACAATAACAGACACAACCCATCGCAAGCATACCACACTCAAAAATTCATGCACCAAAGCCCAAGAGAGGCATGGCATGCAATAACGGCCGAATGTAGGTAACGATCTTCTCAGGTAGTTCAAAAAAAAAAACAGCATGTATATTTCATACGCAAGTAAGCTCTGCATTTATGTGAGAAATATTGAGTACATATTTCAAAAACGAAATAAATGGTGGAGAAAATACATTTTCGACATTTAAGAGAATTTTTAAGTGAAATATGAAATGTTTTTATTCTCATTCAATAAAGACAACTTATTAAATTTTTGTTAAGAAAAAAATTGTTTTAAGAAAAACTTGCCGTGTCAAAATTCTGTAATTTACCGTAATTTGAAAAGTTTCGCAAATGAAATTTCTTCAAAAACTTTCAGTGACCATTTCCAGCTGTCTTTTTAAAAAATATTGTCATGGCAAAAACCTTGTCATGACAAATAAAATTCAACTATCTCAATCAATCGTAATATAATGTCAAAACAATAATTTTTTCCAATCAAAACTTCGTGACTGATAAAATCAATTTTTTTTTTAATTTTCTTCAATAAATAAAAAAAAAAGAATTAAATAAAAACTTTGTTAAGAAAAAAATACTACACCAGTACGCAAATAACAAGTATATGAAATTTCATCAAAATTGGACAATGAAGTCGATGGGTTGATTTTAATGGGCCACATTTTTATACCCTGCACCATAGGATGGGGGGTATACTAATTTCGTCATTCTGTTTGTAACTACTCGAAATATTCGTCTGAGACCCCATAAAGTATATATATTCTTGATCGTCGCGACATTTTATGTCGATCTAGTCATGTCCGTCCGTCTGTCCGTCCGTCCGTCTGTCCGTCCGTCCGTCCGTCCGTCCGTCTGTCTTTCGAAAGCACGCTAACTTCCGAAGGAGTAAAGCTAGCCGCTTGAAATTTTGCACAAATACTTCTTATTAGTGTAGGTCGGTTGGTATTGTAAATGGGCCATATTGGTCCATGTTTTGATATAGCTGCCATATAAACCGATCTGGGGTCTTGACTTCTTGAGCCTCTAGAGTGCGCAATTCTTATCCGATTGGGATGAAATTTTGCACGACGTGTTTTGCTATGATATCCAATAACTGTGCCAAGTATGGTGCACATCGGTCAATAACCTGATATAGCTGCCATATAAACCGATCTTGGGTCTTGACTTCTTGAGCCTCTAGAGTGCGCAATTCTTATCCGATTGGGATGAAATTTTGCACGACGTGTTTTGCTATGACATCCAATAACTGTGCCAAGTATGGTTCACATCGGTCCATAACCTGATATAGCTGCCATATAAACCGATCTTGGGCCTTGACTTCTTGAGCCTCTAGAGTGCGCAATTCTTATCCGATTGGAATGAAATTTTGCACGAGATGTTTTGTTATGATATCCAATAATTGTGCCAAGTATGGTTCACATCGGTCTATAACCTGATATAGCTGCCATATAAACCGATCTTGGGTCTTGACTTCTTGAGCCTCTAAAGTGCGCAATCTTATCCGATTGGGATGAAATTTTGCACGACGTGTTTTGCTATGATATCCAATAACTGTGCCAAGTATGGTTCACATCGGTCCATAACCTGATGTAGCTGCCATAAAAACCGATCTTGGGTCTTGACGCAATTCTTATCCGATTTGCCTGAAATTTTATACGACGGATCCTTTCATGACCATCAACATACATGTTTATTAGTGTCAGAATCGGTCTATAGCCCGATACAGCTCCCATATATTTTACTTTTTGAGGCCCCAACATATAATTTAATTGTGGTCTAAACCGGATCATATCTTGATATCGCTCTAGTAGGAGAGCAAATCTTTTCTTATATCATTTTTTGCCTAAGAATAGATGCCGGGAAAAGAACTGACAAATGCGCTCCATGGTGGAGGGTATATAAGATTCGGCCCGGCCGAACTTAGCACGCTTTTACTTGTTTTATTTTAAATCAACTAGCTGACCCGGGCCCGCTCCGCTGCGCCTTCTTTTACTTTGTATGGATCAAAATTTTCCTTGGAATATTTATTTTCAACAATTAAAGAGCTTTTAGTGAAATACCATGCTTCGAAAATAGTATATCGCTTGACTAACAGTTTAACAATATAAGTACCATTATCTGAATCCCATATGATCTTTATGATCTATATGAGAATAGAACACGTTGCGGATATATTTTCCGGGCTAAGAGTTTGGATCCCCAAAACACCCCTAATTCGGGCATATTTACCGACGATGTCAATGTGGAACTTAAATGAAAGGTATAGGAGGGTAGAGCAAAAATTGATACCCACTTTCGGGACCAGACAAACAGCAATTTTTTACTGACCATCGCAATATGGGGCTCAAATATAGGTATTTAGGAGTAGAATGCGAATTTGATATCCAAATGTAGGATTACGTATTTAGGGCATCACCCTTTCCCCAAAACACCCCCCAAAGTGTAAAAATTTTTCGACCATGCCAATATGTAGATCAAATGAAAGGTATTTGAGATTAGAAAAGATTAGAAAATTTAATAACCTATTTTGGGGCCAGGTGTAAATCAATTGCAATATGGGGTTTAAATAAATGGTATTTGAAAGAAGAGCACGATGCTGATATTTTTCGGGACCAAGTGTCTGGGGGACCCCCTCACCCCCGAAAACGCCCATAAATCAGATATCATGAGAATATCGGGCTGAAATAAAGTATTTTAAGAATGGAGCACACCTAACATCCAAACTTGAATTCGTAGACTAATAAAGATCATATGGGATTCAGATAAAGGCACTTATATTGTTAAACTGTTAGTCAAGCGATATACTATTTTCGTAGCATGGTATTTTAGTAAAAGCTCTTTAATTGTCGAAATAATAAATATTCCAAAGGAAAATTTTGTTCCATATAAAGTAAAAGAAGGCGCAGCGGAGCAGGCCCGGGTCAGATAGTTACAAATAATACAATAAAAAGCATTAAGTTCGGCTGGGTCGAACTTTGGATACCCACCACCTCGGGTATATATGAAAACCCCCTTTCGTCACAATCGGGTGAAAATTGGATAACTTATGCACCCAAATTTTGCACGGACATTGAGTGGTCTAATAAATATAAGTCACTGTTGAATTTTGTATTTCAAATTTCAACAATATCGGGTAATAAATAAAGCATTTTTGAAGTTCTGACCTTTTATCGGGAGATCGGTCTATATGACAGCAATATCTAAATACAGTCCGATCTTTATCATATTTGGGTCAGATGGCGGCTATCTAAATATAGTCCGCAGCTATATCTAAATATAGTCCGATCTGAACCATTTCTTTATTTATCGGCAGATCAGTCTACAAAGCAGTTAAATCCAAATATGATCCGATTTGGCCCGTTTAAGAACTTAACCAGCGTGATTCAAAAAGACGTATCTGTGCCAAATACCTTCCGAAATATATATACTTTGTAGTGTCGGAAATTGATATTTCGATGAATACGCCCCCTATCCTACGATGGTGGGTATAAAAAACTACTACCGTGTTTTAAATACATGGCTAGTTAGCTAGTTGCAATAGATGAAAAACTATTTAGTACACATTGTGCATCAATATGGACCATAACATAATACCATAAATACCGGAAAAATCTTTAATTGTTTTTTAACAGCTACTTGCTGTACTATAAAAATCATAAAAACCTTTATTACAAAATAGGGATAAAGGTTTTAGATGCATTCACCCATTTTGTCAAATGTTCGTTTGTTGCATCATAAAACTGGTAAACCGATTTCTTTTCTCAAATGTTTTCAAAATTGATACAATTTTCATCTTATTGGCGGAAATTTTGCACGTAGTGTTATATTATTGCTTCCAACATTCGCGGATAGTATATTTCAATTCGGTCTATAACCTGATATATTGTGACTTCCATATAAACTGATGTTCCAAATAGTCTTCACCACCCTTAGAAGCTTAAATTTTTGGTACGTAAAGTACACATATATGAAGGGCGCAGTGGTCAAAAAGTCCGTCTATTACGCTGAACGTTTGGATTCGTATATTGGGGCGAACATCACAAAAGAGGTGTCGTACTGCGGCATGCCGTTCTGATTCGGATGTAAAAGGAAGATCGCTTATCTGCGAGCTTAAACTTATATCGGAAAGCACTTATTGGCATGTGAGACGTTTGGAATTTGTCCTTGTTCCTTAATGGAATATTCTTGGCCAATTTGTTTTACAATTTTTTAAAGAAATGCCCTCCAACTAAAATAATTTCCCACCGTAGCGCAGAGGTTAGCATGTCCGTCTATGATGCTGAACGCCGGGGTTCGAATTATGGCAAGACCATCATCAGTGGTGGTTTTCCCCCCTCATGCTGGAAACATTGTGGCACGCCGTTCGGACTCGGCTACAAAAAGAAGATCCCTTATCATTGAGCTTAAACTTGAATCGGACTGCACTCATTGATATGTGAGAATTTTGCTCCTGTTCCTTAATGAAATGTTTAGGGGCAAAATTTGCATTAATTTTTTCTTGTCTTTTTAGTTTCCCGATTTTATTCTGACTTCTGAACATATATGTTGATTTGCTTTCACACACCTTCCATTTCTTCTTTCTTTCAACGAAATAGTCGTTTCTTTTCTCCCTGGATTCTTGGGGAGGTTTGTGATATCCTAACTTTGTACGTGAAGTTTTCTTATTGCCTCTAAACAGCTTAAATCCTTATACACATAGATTCGGACTCTTTTTGTTTTGGTGGAAATTGGCCACGTGAAGTACACGTCAGACCTCCAACCACCACATCACATATGTACGTATGTCTTTATATAGATATATAGCCGCCGTATAATCCAATCCATTGATTTTAAATTTGAAGTCATAATCTACATCAATTATCTTTTCGTATATTACACAGCATCATCTGAAAACTCCTTTAAATTATGATTATTTTTCTCTAATGCTAAATGCTTGTACAATACAATCCAGTACCTTCGTATTTTGCTATATTTTCTAATGAAGTACACAGTAACCATAAGACCACTAATGAGCTCAAGAGAAATGTGAAATTTATCCTATTATCCATTTAAGGAGTTTCTGCACAACCAATATAAAACCTTCATCCATAATTTTTCTCTTTGTTGTCATTTTCCTTATATCCTTTATTACTGTTCTAGTGTTTTTCCTGTTGTAAACGTACTTCTTCTCTAACATCACATGTCAATAAAATTAAAATCCAATTTATCTCTGTTTTTTAAGTAGGATAAAAATAAGATATGCCTTTAAGAATACATGGTTCAAGCATTGAACGAAAGGAAACACAGAAGGCCAGGAAGTGGTATGATATGATATTTTTATACCCACCACCGAAGGATGGGGGTATATTCATTTTGTCATTCCGTTTGCAACACATCGAAATATCCATTTCCGACCCTATAAAGTATATATATTCTTGATCAGCGTAAAAATCTAAGACGATCTAGACATGTCCGTCCGTCTGTCTGTTAAAATCACGCTACAGTCTTTAAAAATAAAGATATTGAGCTGAAATTTTGCACAGATTCTTTTTTTGTCCCTAAGCAGGTTAATTTCGAAGATGGGCTATATCGGACTATATCTTCATATAGCCCCCATATAGACCGATCCGCCGATTTAGGGTCTTGGGCCCATAACAGCCACATTTATTATCCGATTTTGCTGAAATTTGGGACAGTGAGTTGCGTTAGGCCCTTCGATATCCTTCGTCAATTTGGCTCAGATCGGTCCAGATTTGGGTATGGCTGCCATATAGACCGATCCTCCGATTTAGGGTCTAAGGCCCATAAAAGCCACATTTATTATCCGATTTCGCTGAAATTTGGGACTGTGAGTTGTGTTAGGCCTTTCGACATCCTTCGTTAAATTAGCCCAGATCGGTCCAGATTTGGATATAGCTGCCATATAGACCGATCCTCCGGTTTAGGGTCTAAGCCCACAAAAGCCACATTTATTATCCGATTTTGATGAAATTCGGGACAGTGAATTGTGTAAGACCCATCGACATCCTTCTTTAATTTGGCTCAGATGGGTTCAGATTTGGATATAGCTGCCATATAGATCGATCCTCCGATTTATGGTGTTAGGCCCATAAAAGCCACATTTATTGTCCGATTTTGCTGAAATTTGGGACAGTGAGTTGTGTTAGGCCCTTCGACCATCTCTCGTCAATTTGGTTCATATCAGTTCAGATTTGGATATAGCTGCCATATGGACCGATTTCTTGATTTATGGTTTTGGACCCATAAAATTCTCATTTATTATCCGATGTCGCCGAAATTTGGGACAGTGTGTTAAGTTAAGATCCTTGACATACTTCTGCAATATCGCACAGATCGGTCCAGATTTGGATATAGCTGCCATATAGACCGATATCTAGGCTTTAGGTTTTGGGGCTATAAAAGACGCATTTATTGTCCGATGTCGCTGAAATTTGAGACAGTGAGTTTGGCTAGGCTCTTCGACGTCCTTCTTCAATTTTGCCCAGATCGGTCCAGATTTGAATATAGCTGCCATATAGACCGATCTCTCGATTTAAGGTTTTGGGCCCATAAAACAGGCATTTATTGTCCGATTTCGCCAATATTTAGGACAGTGCTATGCGTTAGGCTCTTCGACATTTTTTATGCAACTTGGCCCAAATCGGTCCAGATTTGGATAAAGCTGCCATGTAGACCGATATCTCGATTTAAAGTCTTGGCCCCATAAAAGGCGCATTTATAATCCGATTTCCCTGAAATTTGACACCGTGACTTATATTAGGCTTTTCGATATCCGTGTCGTATATAGTTCCGATCGGTTTATTTTTAGATATAGCTAGTGTACTTATTAGTATTTGGTCCAAATCGGAACATATTTTGATGAAACTGATATGGGACATAAGGTATGAAATTTTCACCGAATTTTGATGAAAGGTGGTTTACATATATACCAGAGGTGGTGGGTATCCAAAGTTCGGCCCGGCCGAACTTAACGCCTTTTTACTTGTTTTGTTATCTGCTGCTTCAAGAAGGTACACTGAAACAATTTTGTAATAGTTTTAAAGATTTACCCAAAAATTAGCAAATTTAATTTTAAGTTTATCAATTTTCCAACTTTATAAGGAAACATTCCCCTTGTTGGAAGATATTTTTCTTGGTATTTATTAATCCTTAGATCTTGTTATTAAAGACAAACATCTCAAATAAAGATCGAAATATCGTTGAAAGTTAGCAACGGCTGTTATCATATGGCAAGAAATTTGCCCTACCACAGACAAGGACAGAACTTCCACTTCTTCATTACATTGCAGATGGTGAGGATTGATTAAAACACTCACATCAAAAGTGTAACAGAAAATTGGACAAAATAAGCTAACGCCGATGATTGAGAGCCATATAAACCAACACCAGCTTACATCAAGAGATAAATACACCATTCGCACAGTGGCACAAACCAGAAAGTTCTTAAGAGAAAATAAGAACATATTGATTATGGACGCAGACAAGGGCACGTGACGGTTGCAATAGAAAAGGTTGAACGATGTCTAGGATGCTCAACGACTTGACGACCTATACACAATTGACAAAGGACCGAACTTATTCCCTTCAGAAGAAGAATAACGAACTAGTCAACGAGTTATACACGAACAAAATAATAGTTGACGCTGATAAAAGGAGACTGAAAATAGAAACGGCTGTGGCCCCGAGGACATACGGTCTGCCTAAAATACACAAAGAGGATTATCCACTAAGACCGATATGCTCATCGGTTAACTCACCTGGCAGTGGTCTTTGTAAATAGATTACAACAATTTTGTCAAAACTGACAGAAGATTCGAAATACAATATCAAAAACTCGGCTCAATTTAAAGAAAGATTGAAAAACACTGTGATAGATTCTGACGAGATGATGATTTCCCTAGATGGTTGGTCGTTGTTTCCAAATATTCCTGTAGATTGTGCAATAAAAATCATAGAAAGTAAGTGGACTACAATTCTAAACTATACACACATGACGATGGGCATTTTCCTGAGATTATTACGGTTTTGTATAATGGACAATCGGAATTTCATGTACAAGGATAAAATATACATGCAAAAACGAAGTTTACCAATGGAATCTGCAGCCTCGCCAATAGTGGCCGTTGTTGTTGCTAAAATCCTATGAATGAGGAAAAAATCTTAAATTTCCGGCCAACTTTTTTTAGTGTAAAAAATCAAAGCTTCCAGGAGCCAAACAAGAATAAGACATATATGATAGCTTGTCAGGTTATACACCGAACTAGGTATAGTTTTAGCCAAATCGCACAGCCAGAAATGAGCCTCATCGCTGAGCGGTGAATGAACACATTTCGAACCGAACACTGATTTTGGTAATAAAATTCAATGATTTGCAAGCGTTGCTCGTTAGTAAGTCTATTCATGATGAAATGTCAAAGCATACTGAGCATCTTTCTCTTTGACACCATGTCTGAAATCCCACGTGATCTGTCAAATACTAATGCATGAAAATCCTAACCTCAAAAAAATCACCCTTTAGAACAATGTAAACCGTACTAAGCACGGTTGTTGGCAGTCTAAACAGAACACTTCTTACAAACTGTCCAATCCGGAGATTGGTTTATATAGGAGCTATTAGCTGAACCGTGCCCGCTCCGCTGCGCCTTCTTTTACTTTATATGGAGCAAAATTTTCCTTTGAAGATTTATTTTCGACAATTAAAGAGCTTTTAGTGAAATACCATGCTAGGAAAATAGTATATCGCTTGACTAACAGTTTAACAATATAAGTCCCTTTATATGAATCCCATATGATCTTTATTGGTCTACGAATTTAAGTTTGGATGTAAGATGTACTTCATTCTTTAAATACTTCATATCAGCCTGATATTCTCATGAAGTCTCCATATTGCCATTGGTTAGTTTACACGATGAGGCGTCCCCCAAACACATGGCCCCAAAATTGGTTATCAAATTCGTTTTCTAATCTCAAATACCTTTCATTTGAGCTACATATTGGCATGGACGAAAAATTTTTACCCTTTGGGGGTGCTTTGTGGAAAGGGTGATGCCCTTAATACATGGTCCTGCTTTTGGATATCAAATTCGTATTCTACTCCCAAATACCTTTATTTGAGCCCCATATTGCGATGGTCAGGAAAAAACTGCAGTTGGTAAGATATTTTGGGGAAAGGGGTAGATCCTCAGAAAATTGGTGCCGAAAGTGGGTATGAAGCTCCACATTGACATGGTCGGTAAATATGCCCGATTTAGGGGTGTTTTGGGGATTGGGGTGGTCCCCCAAATTCTAAGCCCTGAAAATATATCAGCAACGTGCTCTATTCTCATATATCTATATATCATTTATTTGAGCCCCATATTGGACTCAAACTTGGATATCAAATTATAAATATATTGGATATCAAATTATAAATATAAAATATATATAAAGTATACATATTCTTGATCAGCGTAAAAATCTAAGACGATCTATAGATATGTCCGTCCGTCTGTCCGTCTGTCTGTTGAAATCACGCTACAGTCTTTAAAAATAGAGATATTGAGTTAAAATTTTGCACAGATTCGTTTTTTGTCCATAAGCAGGTTAAGTTCGAAGATGGGCTATATCGAACTACATCTTGATATAGCCCTCATATAGACCGATCCGCCGATTTAGGGTCTTAGGCCCATAAAATTCACATTTTTTAACAGATTTTGCTTAAATTTGGAACAGTGAGTTGTGTTAGGCCCTTCAAAATCCTTTATCAATTTGGCTCAAATCGGTCCAGATTTCGATATAGCTGCCATATAGACCGATCCTCCGATTCAGGGTCTAAGGCCCATAAAAGCCACATTTTTTATCCGATTTCTCTGAAATTTGGGGCAGTGAGTTGTGTTAGGCCATTCGACTTCCTCAGTAGTTTGGCCTAGATCGGTTCAGATTTGGATATAGCTGTCATATAGACCGATCCTCCGATTTAGGATCTTAGGCCCACAAAAGCCACATTTATTATACGATTTTGATGAAATTTGGTACAGTGAGTTGTGTAGGATCCTTCGACACCCTTCGTCAATTTGGCTCAGATCGGTCCAGATTTAGATATAGCTGCCATATAGACCGATCCTCCGATTTATGGTCTTAGGCCCATAAAAGCCACATTTATTATCCAATTTTGTTGAAGTTAAGGACAGTGAGTTGTCTTAGGCCCTTCGACATCTTTCTTTAAATTGGCTCAGATCGGTCCAGATTTGGTTAATGCTTCGACATCACTCTTCAGTTTGGCTGAGATCGGTTCAGATTTGAATATAGACTTGTGGTTTTGGGCCCACAAAAGGCGCATTTATTGTCCGATGTCGCCGAAATTTGAGACAGTGAGTTGTGTTAGGACCTGCGACATCCTTCTTTAATTTGGTACAGATCGGTTCAGATTTGAACATATGCGTATATACCCTTTTTCTTTTTATTTACTTTCTTTATTACAACTCAGTTAAAGCTCATCAAGCAATTTAGTGTTATTTACTTTTTCACCCATAGTAGGGTAATTAGCTTTGTAGTGAGTAAATAATTCATTAGTTATAGTCGAAAGTATATAGTTTCAAAGATTTATGCATCTAAATATATTGGACATGTCCTTCTAAGCCCCAAATTTGAGTACTACATGTTCATATAGTTATGACTTGATTATATACTAATTTGTAAACTGTGGGACTATAAATTTGTAGAGAAGATCCAGTTTATCTGCTTTATCCAGATCCAGATTTATTGCTATTTCCATCTAATTTTTGTATCCAAACGGGATTTGAAGTCTGTTAATGAATACTTACTTACTTACTTAACTTTAATTTGCTATGACAGAATATTTGTTCCACTAGCCGAACGTATAATAGCGTTAGAAGCACCTCGATCTTCTGTGATCACTCTATAATCTCTGACACCAAGTTTCGAGGTGTCTCCCACAACTTGATCTTTCCATCGGGCTTTTGGTCTTCCCGGTTTGCGTGTACCACCGTGTTCGCCTTCAAAGACTTCTTTGCTGAAGCTTCTTCATCCATCCATGACAACATGACCTAGCCAACGCAGCCGATGTATTTTGATGCGTGTAACTATGCTATCGTCGTCATACAGCTCATACAGCTCGTGGTTCATACGTCGCCTATATTCTCCATTAACGCAAACTGGTCCATATATTTTACGAAGAATCTTTCTCTCAAATACTTCCAGCACTGTCTCATCTGCAAAGTACCCATGCTTCAGAACCATATAACAACACGGGTAGTATCAGTGTCTTGTATAGTGTCGAGAGGTGGCCTTGTTTCTAAACTGCTTACTTAGTTCAAAGTAGCACCTGTTTGCCAGTATTATTCTTCGCTTTATCTCAAAACTGGTGTCATTCGTTTAGATTACGGCGGTGCCGAGGTAGATAAAGTTACTGACTGTCTTAAAGTTGTGGTTCCCAACTTTCTCCATTTTCTTTATCTGCTCGGTTGTGTAAGGGTTCTTGGGAGTTGATACCACCCATTTCGTATTACTTCCATTTACTGCCAGACCCATTTTCACTGACTCTCTTTCGATTCTTTCAAAGGCTGCAGTTACTACTTCCGGTGACCGACCTATGTCGATGTCGTCGGCATAGGCGAGTAGCATATGTTCTCTTGTGATTAGTGTGCCATATCTATTCACATCTGCATCTCGTACAATCTTCTCCAACAGGATATTAAAGAGATCACACGATAGGCTATCTCCTTGTCTGAAAACTCGTTTGGTATTAAATGGTTCGGAGAGATTCTTTCCTATTCTTACTGCAGAATAGACGTTTCTACTCTCTCTTTTTCTCCCGATAGCGCGTAGCTACTGATTGGAGGGTTCCTCCTTATGGCGCATTCTTGTCTTCAGTAGCATCTCGACACTCTTGGTCGTACGTAGTACGGATTTCGCGGCATTTTCAATGGAGTGGGCAATAGTTTGCCACTGCGCCATTATATCATCGGAACAAGGAGTGCTTTCATCAAGCAGTTGGGTCAGTCAAGTTGAGTATGCCGCTGCCATTTGTTGTGTTTGCAACTTTTAAATGTCCAGCTTCCGTCCAGTGTCAGATCGTACTTTCCTCGCCATGTTCAAACGGGTGCGAACCTTTGCTGCAACAAGATAATGATCCGAATCTATATTCGCTCCACGGATCGATCGTACATCTAACACGCTGGATGAATGCCTTCCATCTATCACAATGTGATCAATTTGGTTTCTCGTGTTTTGGCCGGGTGACAGTCATGTGGCTTTGTGAATATTTTTATGTTGAAATCTGGTGATCTATCAGCCTGAACCCATTATTGGACGTTATCTCTTGGAGGCCAAACTTTCCGACTGTTGGACCAAAAATGTCTTCCTTCCCTATCTTCGCATTAAAATCTCCCAGAACGATTTTAATATCATGGGCGGGGCAGCGGTCATATTCTCTCTCTAGGCGCTCGTAGAAAATATCCTTGGTCTGCTCGTCTTTGTCTTCCGTCGGGGCATGGGCACAAATAAGGCTGATGTTGAAGAATTTGGCTTTTATGCGGATTGTGGCTAGCCACTCATCCACCGGAGTAAAGCTGGACACAAGGTATCCACATCCAAATTCATGCCTCGTGTTATGACAGCTATAGTATAGTTCGTCACCGTTTGGTGTTGTAGTGACGCCATTCCCTGTCCATCGCACTTCCTGTAAGGGGGTAATATCTGCCTTGTACTTCTCTAATATATCCGCCAGCGCGTATACTGCACCTTCTCTATAAAAAGTGCGGACATTCCAGGTGCAGATCCGTCAATCATAGTCCTTTTTTCGTTTGCGTGGGTCGTCAACGTTGGGGGGGTTCGTTTTTACTATTCCTTTGTTTTTCATAGTAGTTCTCATCGAATTCCGGGGGCGGGTTACTTGCCCAGCGCCCCAACCGCATGGGTTTTGTGGGATTGCACATGTATCCCTCGTTATGGCGAGCCGCTTGCTCCAAGATCCGACGCTCGCTGCGCCTAACCTGGGAACAGACGCTGATGTTGGCCATTGGCTATTTGAAGGCGCCAATAACTCGCCTTGTCATCTCGAGTATCATTGGCACTCAGTATTTAATTAGGAGCCAGCGCCACCTGACTCCTCACGGAGACTCTCCTCTCGAAAAGCGCTGACTGCCCGCGGCCGCATTTACAGCTACTCCGCATAAAAACGGAGCTTTCAACCATCCGCAACCTGTGGACGCGCCCGGTAGCTTTCAGCTAAGCTTTCCGTGATAACGATGGACACCACACAAGTCGGAGCTCTAAGTTCCAGTCTGTGTGGTGCTCATAGTTATCCCGTATCGGCCGGGATATGAATGCACTTGCTTTCATTAAACCGTATTGCGGTATCGGCTTTATATGTGACTGTAGTGAAATCTAGTGGTAATGGCATATTGCATGTGTAAATAAGTAATAAAATTGGTCCGAGCACCTTGCGAAAATCCTGCTTTTATAGATTTAAGGAACGAGTATTCGGTTTAAATTTGTACTCTAAAATACAGATCTTGTAGATATGATTTTAAATTTCATATAATTCAATGGGCACGAATTTATGTTGAAGGCCTTAATGCTATACCATATCAAAAACTTGCCCAACGTCCAAGTAAACATTGGCTTTCAATAGCTTTCTCAGCGATATTAAAGATTCTGTGAACTTGTTCAATGGTATGGTATTGGTATTAAATGCCTTGAATCAACCATTTTCTTTATTCTAGAAGCGAAATTTTTTCAGATTCCTTTTATAACATTGGAAGTAATGATATTGGCCTGTGGGATTGAAAACCCCGGCAAATCATCAAACGTTTGGTTTACTTACTCTACCTTCCATAGAAGTGGGATATTTTTCACCCTAAAGCATGCATTAATAATGCACAGCCGTTTGCTCAAAGCCTATTCTGTTAATTTTTTTTACTACCATTCCAGTAATTAAATCAATACCGGATGATTTCTTGTTTGACAAATCTTTATTTACTAATCTTTTAGTTATCCAAATGTGGCTGATTAAATAGCATTTGAGTAAAATGTATAGACCAATGCAATGTTTTCCGCCGATGTCTGCCCAGGAGGAGGGCTAAATACATTTTCGTAATGATCAGCAAAATGCTCTTCTTTAGCCCAATCGGTTCTAATCCAATTTCCGTGTTCATTTTTCAATGGTGGTATCTTTGGCTTTACTTGGTTTAAGTGCTTAGTAGCTTTCCAAAGACTATAGTTACTTTCGTTTCTATGTCTATAGTTACTTTCTTTTCTATGTCTCTCATAAGACATTTTACCTTTGTTGTTAATAGGTTAAAACTTCTAATATTTTCCGGGGTTCTATTCTTCTACCCTGCCTTATGCTTGGATGATATTAAATGTCTGACAATTTGTGGATAATTTTTGCAGCTTATTATACCCTCCCGAAATATTCGTCTGAGACCTCATAAAGTATATATATTCTTGATCGCCGCGACATTTTATGTCGATCTAGCCATGTCCGTCCGTCTGTCTGTCTGTCGAAAGCACGCCAACTTCCGAAGGAGTAAAGCTAGCCGTTTGAAATTTTGCACAAATACTTCTTATTAGTGTAGGTCGGTTGGTATTGTAAATGGGCCATATCGGTCTATGTTTTGATATAGCTGCCATATAAACCGATCTTGGGTCTTGATTTCTTGAGCCTCTAGAGTGCGCATTTCTTATCCGATTGGAATGAAATTTTGCACAACGTGTTTTGTTATGATATCCAACAACTGTATGGTATGGTTCAAATCGGTTCATAACCGGATATAGCTTCCATATAAACCGATCTTGGGTCTTGTCTTCTTGAGCCTCTAGAGGTCGCAATTATTATCCGATTTGCCTGAAATTTTGTACGACGGATTCTCTCATGACCATTAACATACGTGTTTATTATGGTCTGAATCGTACAAATCCCTATCTCTATTTTACTTCTTGAGGCCACAAAGGGCGCAATTCTTATTCGAATTGGCTGACATTTTACACAGGTCTCCAACATATAATTTAATTGTGGTCCAAACCGGACTATATCTTGATATCGCTCTAATAGCAGAGCAATCATTTTTATACCCACCACCGAAGGATGGGGGTATATTCATTTTGTCATTCCGTTTGCAACACATCGAAATATCTATTTCCGACCCTATAAAGTATATATATATTTTTGATCAGCGTAAAAATCTAAGACAATCTAGACATGTCCGTCCGTCTGTCCGTCTGTCTGTTGAAATCACGCTACAGTCTTTAAAAAAAGAGATATTGAGCTGAAATTTTGCAGATTCTTTTTTTGTCCATAAGCAGGTTAAGTTCGAAGATGGGCTATATCGGACTATATCTTGATATAGCCCCCATATAGACCGATCCGCCGATTTAGCGTCTTAGGCCCATAAAAGCCACATTTATTATCCGATTTTGCTGAAATTTGGGACAGTGAGTTGTGTTAGGCTCTTTGGCATATTTCTTTAATTTGGTCCAGATCGCTTCAGATTTAGATATAGCTGCCATATAGACCGATTTCTTGATTTATGGTTTTGGGCCCAAAAAATGCTCATTTATTGTCCGATGTCGCCGAAATTTGGAACAGTGAGTTAAGTTAAGCCCCTTGACATACTTCTGCAATATCGCACAGATCGGTCCAGATTTGGATATAGCTGCCATACAGACCGATATCTAGGTTTTAAGTTTTGGGGCCATAAAAGACGCATTTATTGTCCGATGTCGCTGAAATTTGGCACAGTGAGTTTGGTTAGGCTCTTCGACGTCCTTCTTAAATTTTGCCCAGATCAGTCCAGATTTGAATATAGCTGCCATATAGACCGATCTCTCGATTTAAGGTTTAGGGCCCATAAAAGAGGCATTTATTGTCCGATTTCGCCGAAATTTGGGACAGTGCTTTGTGTTAGGCTTTTCGACATGTTTATTCAACTTGGCCCAAATCGTTTCAGATTTGGATATAGCTGCCATGTAGACCAATATCTCGATTTAAAGTCTTGGCCCCATAAAAGGCGCATTTATAATCCGATTTCACTGAAATTTCACACAGCGACTTATGTTCGGCTTTTCGACATCCGTGTCGTATATAGATCGGTATGAGGTATATGAGTATAAGCTATGAAATTTTCACCGAATTTTGATGAAAGGTGGTTTACATATATACCCGAAGTGGTGGGTATCCAAAGTTCGGCCCGGCCGAACTTAACGCCTTTTTACTTGTTTTGCCTAAAAAGAGATGCCGGGAAAGAACTCGGCAAATGCGATCCATGGTGGAGGGTATATAAGATTCGGCCCGGCCGAACTTAGCACGCTTTTACTTGTTAGTTCTCTCAACATATTAAAAACTTTTTTTTGGACCCAATGATTGTTGTTTGCGAAAATAAATATTAAATAAGAAAACTTAAGTATGTATTTACACCTTCCAAACGTTCAATCAATAAAAACCATTGCTTTTAAAATAAAACCAGAAAACAATGCATGTTCATTCGTTGCTTTCTCAACAACGACTAAAACAAAGAGAGTAATAATACACGAGGCTTGCCATCAACGCTACCGTAAAGGCCTGGGCATCGCTGTTTTATATCTTCATGGTGTTGTAGAGATTCTTTAAGTATGACCGTCGCCCACCTCGAGCTTCCTGTGATGGATGGACTGAATTGTAGATTTTGTAGCCTTTAATATAATAGGAATATTTCAATTTCATATATTTTGTTTATTAAACTTTTAAAGTTCCATGAAAAAGTTATTCAAAGAACATCTCAAAAAGCGACCGTCAACAGAAATGTTGTCTCTAAGAAAGGGCTGCAAAAGAGACGTCATGAAGGCAAATACCACAAGGCCAAAACCTCAGAGCAAATCCTGGATTGAAATTTGGAAATACGTAGAATATACGTCCGATGCGCTTAGTCTACGGATGATCCTATGCTCCACACCTATTGGAGTAGGGAACATTTATAACATGAATTACTCGCAGATAAATATTTTCCGGGAAACTCTTCAAAATATAGCACTGGAAGAGATTGTTACAGATGTGGGTTCGTCGGGTATTGACCTCTCTGAGTTGATAATACTTTGGGAGATAAAATGCGTCAACTCCTTTAAATCGCCAGAACAAGATGACGTATCACTGGTTGAACTACCAGCGGTGTCCAATAGACTGGCTCCACGGCTAAGGGAGATGTATTGCATCAGCATTCCAAAAGTAGGTAAAAGATTTTTGTTCTGTAATCTTTCATACCTTATTGCAAATTGCAAATTTTGCCCATGAACATTCCACTAAGGAACAGGGGCAAACTTCTCACATATCAATGAGCGCAGTCCGATTCAAGTTTCAGCTCAATGAAAAGGGGCCTCCTTTTTATAGCCGAGTCCGAACGGCGTGCCGCTGTGCGACACCTTCTTGGAAAGAAGTTTTACATGGCATAGTACCTCACAAATGTTGCCAGCATTAGGAGGGGAAAACCACCGCTGAACATTTTTTCTGATGGTCTCGCCAGGATTCGAACTCAGGCGTTCAGCGTCATAGGCGGACATGCTAACCACTGCGCTACGGTGGCCTCCCTTTCATACTTTATGGTTAAGGCAATCCCACTTTGGAGCTTGAACTTCATCACTAATAACTTTCTTTTTAAATAAACTCAAAAACTAATGCTTTTCGTTGGCTTAATAACAATATAATGGGCTACCAATAAAATAAAAATCATGTAGCTGTCATCTCTAGTTTGACACACTGGAATGTGTGTAAATTAACGTGCATTATTTCTATAAAATGTATCATAAATGTCAGGACTCGTAAGAGAATGCTTGCTGCCAAACTGTGTGAAATCGATTCAAAAATTACATTATTTTAATATAAGTTCAAAAGGACAAACATATCTACGTACCAAGGACGTAGCCAGGGAAGGGGTTCGGGCCCGAGCCTAAATTATTTTGTCAAAAAGGAAAAATTATAATACAATTATTCTACGCAAAATATTTCAATAACATTTTTGAAAATGACAAAATTTCATATTAATAATATTTTACAAAGACATTTTGCTAAGGCCAGGCCGCCTTAACATTATTTTTCTTAAGGACAAAATTGTAATAAAATGCTTAGTAAAAACAAAATTTAAAAGAAATTTTTCTAAAGCCAAAATGTCAGCGTTACATTCTCTAATGGCAAAACATCAGCACAGGCCGGACCATCCTCGAAATTATTTTAAATTTGTTTAAATTTTCTTCTAAAGACAACATTCTAATCAAAATTTTTCTAAAGACAAAATGTTTATAAAAATAATTTCAATAACATTTTTTCTAAAGACTAAATTTTAATTAATTTTTTATTTAAGGATTTAATTTCAGCGAACAACTCTCTAAAGACAACCTTATTTCAATATTTTATTTAAAGCAAAAATGTCATTAAAATTTTGCATTTTGCGACACTACATTTTGCATAAACATTCCTAAAATCTTTTTATTATGCTTATCTGTCCCAAACAACATTTTCTCAAATTTTTTTCTGTAGACAACTTCAATAAATTTTTTTAAAAACAAAATTTTAACCCATTACGACCTTCGATTCCGTTGTACGATTTTAATGAAATTTTTTGTATTCATAATTTAAAGAATTTATATTGACGTAGCAATTTTTATACCCACCACCGAAGGATGGGGGTATATTCATTTTGTCATTCCGTTTGCAACACATCGAAATATCCATTTCCGACCCTATAAAGTATATATATTCTTGATCAGCGTAAAAATCTAAGACGATCTAGACATGTCCGTCCGTCTGTCTGTTGAAATTACGCTACAGTCTTTAAAAATAGTGATATGGAGCTGAAATTTTGCACAGATTCTTTTTTTTGTCTATAAGCAGGTTAAGTTCGAAGATGGGCTTTATCGGACTATATCTTGATATAGCACCCATATAGACCGATCCACCGATTTGGGGTCTTAGGCCCATAAAAGCCACATTTATTATTCGATTTTGCTGAAATTTGGGACAGTGAGTTGTGTCAGGCCCTTCGACATCCTTCGTTAATTTGGACCAGATCGGTCCAGATTTGGATATAGCTGCCATATAGACCGATCCTCCGGTTTAGGGTCTAAGGCCCATAAAAGCCACATTTATTATCCGATTTCGCTGAAATTTGGGACAAGGATTTGTGTTAGGCCCTTCGACTTCCTTCGTTGATTTGGACCAGATCGGTCCAGATGTGGATATAGCTGCCATATATATGCTTCGGCTCTTCGACATTTTTATGCAACTTGGCCCAAATCGGTCCAGATTTGGATATAGCTGCCATGTAGACCGATATCTCGATTTAAAGTCTTGGCCCCATAAAATTCGCATTTATAATCCGATATCACTGAAATTTGACAAAGTCTTATGTTAGGCTTTTCGACATCCGTGTCGTATATAGTTCAGATCGGTTTATTTTTAGATATATCTACTGTACTTATTAGTATTTGGTCCAAATCGGAACATATTTTAATATAACTGATATGGGACATAAGTTATGAATATTTCACCGAATTTTGATGAAAGGCGGTTTACATATATACCAGAGGAGGTGGGTATGCAAAGTTCGGCCCGGCCGAACTTAATGCCTATTTACTTGTTTAATATAGAAATCATCAAATGCCACAATACATTAAAAAGGATTCCAGAAATCACACTCCTAAAAGTTGTGAGACATTTTTATACCCACCACCGAAGGATGGGGGTATATTCATTTTGTCATTCCGTTTGCAACACATCGAAATATCCATTCCTGACCCTATAGAGTATATATATTCTTAATCAGCGTAAAAATCTAAGACGATCTAGACATGTCCGTCCGTCTGTCTGTTGAAAACACGCTACAGTCTTTAAAAATAGAAATATTGAGCTGCAACTTTACACAGATTCTTTTTTTATCCATAAGCAGGTTAAATTCGTAGATGGGCTATATCGGACTATATCTTGATATAGCTCCCATATACACCGATCGGCCGATTTAGGGTCTTAGGCCCATAAAAGACACATTTATTATCCGATTTTGCTGAAATTTTGGGCAGTGAGTTATGTTAAACCCTTCGACATCTTTCTTTAATTTGTCCCAGATCGGTCCAGATTTGGATATAGCTGCCATATTGACCGATTTCTCGATTTAAGGTTTTGGGCCCATAAAAGGGGCATTTATTGTCCCATGTCGCCGAAATTTGGGACAGTGAGTTGTGTTGGGCCCTTCGACATTTTTCTTTAATTTGTCCCAGATCGGTCCAGATTTGGATATAGCTGCCATATTGACCGATATCTCGATTTTAAGTATTGGCCCCATAAAAGGCGCATTTATAATCCGATTTCACTGAAATTTGACACAGTGGCTTATGTTAGGTTTTTCGACATCCGTGTCTCATATGGTTCAGATCGGATTATTTTTAGATATAGGTACTAAAAAGACAAATATTTTTTTATACACAATTGAACAATGACTTGTACTTAGAAGTATTTGGTCCAAATCGGAATATGGTTTACAAATATAACCGAGCCCCGGCCAAACTTAACGCCTTTTTACTTGTTTCGTTTGATTTTTGGGATATAAAAAATTGCCGACTTTCGACACGCCAATTTTCCCCCAAACAAGTTTTGGGGGAAAATTATTTTAACAGGTTTCAGTCGTCTACTTTTCGCCAATCCAAATCCATTACAATAGATCTTTACTAACTCGAGGTAGATTTTTTCTAAGGCAGCTCTATTCTTGGGTGTTTTTCGTCGTTAATGGGGTAATTTAATTTTTTTGTTAACCGAATCGCAATGCAAGTTTTTTAAAGAAAACATTTTTGTGATCGTTTTAAGCGAAAAGTTAGTAAAAGTTTCTTTAAGCCAAAAACTTCATAGAATTTTCTTGCCAAAATTTTATAAAAATTGTTCTGAAAAACAAGCATTAATCAAAAATGTTTCTGAGATATAGAAATTTCTATATGAATTCTCTTAATTATCGTTTTATTATTTAAATTTCATATTATCTATAGAAAAATTATTATTTAAAAATTATCTTTAAATGAAATGTTTTGCTTGTTAATTTGTAAAACTTTTCCAAAGAATAATTTGTAATGTTTAGTTATAAAATATTTATATATTAAAAATAAAATTAAAAATTTTAAGGACTCGGAAGAACAATTTTAAACCGGGAAATGATCAGCCAGATTAATTTAATTTTAAAATAATTAGTTTCAATGAAACCATTTCGTTCTTTTTTCATGGAATTTCATAATTTACAATGCACTATTTAAGGCAATTGATACGGAGCTCATATTGATTAAGGGACAAAAAGTCTAGTAGAAATTTGTTAGTTCTGTTGACTTTTGGACACAGTGAAATATTATTTAAAACATTTTAAATTGTTCTTTTATTATCTTCCAAGAAAATCTTTTAATAGCGAAAGATTTTTTGAATGATGATTTCCTTATGTATTATGTACGATAATCTTTAATGAAGCTCGACTAGTCAAATTGCATGTTTACAAATATTACTAATAACATAACACTTTTATTAAAATTTTATCACAAATAATGGGAATGCCCTAATATATGGAATTAGTATTTTTGCTTCAAAATCTATTATCTACAAAAAGTAATCATAAAAAATTTTAATTTTCACTGTGAAACACAAACTTAATACCCACCTTAAGTGAGGAAATGTGTAAAAATAATATTAGTCAGCAGACGTTTATATATGAGTGCAAGCTCTATATTACACTTACGTTGGTCGCTAGGTCATTTGACATCAAATAGTTGGCAAAGAAAAAAAAAAAGTTTACAACTGTAATAACGCAGAAACCTGTTCGTGTTTCTGATTTTTAGTTCTAACATCTTTTCTTATTTTATCTCCAATAACTAAGGAAAACTTTTGGACTTATAAAGACATGTTGGAAATTATAAGCATATACGACATAGTTGGATGCAATTTTTACTGGACAACTTTTCCATTTAAACGAATTTTCGATTGATTTTAATTATGTTTGAAGAAGAAATTGACGCCATAATTTAAGCATAATGTAGATGGTTCTTCGTAAAAATTAGTCAACATATATTTTTTGAAATGCGTAAAATCTTATGGAAATAAAAGTCATTTAAAACCAATGGACCGACACAAACACTAACCTGTTGAAATCATAAAACTAATTTGAGAGCAAAAATGAGCGCAGATGATAAAATTTCATCAAAATATTTAGGCTGAATCGCCAAAACATGCATTATAAAACAAACCACACTTTGAAGTCTTTGAAAGATTAGGATCGGCCAATAAATGTCACCACCGATGGGTCAGTTCCTGCAACCATTACCGACCGCAATTTTCAAAAAAAAAAAAAAAATGTTTATCTTTACCAATTTCACAGTAACAAAATTTTTTTTGGTAATTTTCGATTTAAAAAAAAGTGGGATTCCAATAAAGAAAACCTAGTTTTCTTTCGTATTTCAATGTATTTTTGCCTTATTATTAAAGTAAAATTGATATAATTTAAAGTTATACCTAATTATAAACCACCCTCAATGTGCTGCATAACTGGCTGCTTTTATGAACGAAGGAGGGCAAAGAAAAGCGTACATGAGCAACGGATACAACACAATAATCCGAAAAAGGAGGTCAAGAAAGCTGATGAAATATTAAATGTTGCATGTCATATGAAAGCGACTGCAAAGAAGCAAAACGGGCTTCAATACACAACGAGTGAAATGAAAGCAAAAGAGGCGAGAAAAGTGAAAATTGTCTTTACAACATGTATGAGCAATAGAGTCATCCAGTGCCAGTCAGCATGAAAAATCTTTTCACATTTACAGGGTGCACCAAAGACATTTACTTATTTGAAAAATCTCCTGAGCGTTGAGTTGGGTGGGGAGAGGGTCGAGAGTGGGAGCATCTGGAGGTGGAAGTCACCAAGAGATTCTTTTTATACCCACCACCGACGGATGGCGGTATATTCATTTTGTCATTCCGTTTGCAACACATCGAAATATCCATTTCCGACCCTATAAAGTATATATATTCTTGATCAGCGTAAAAATCTAAGACGATCTAGACATGTCCGTCCGTCTGTCCGTCTGTCTGTTGAAATCACGCTACAGTCTTTAAAAATACAGATATTGAGCTGAAATTTTGCACAGATTCTTTTTTGGTCTATAAGCAGGTTAAGTTCGAAGATGGGCTATATCGGACTATATCTTGATATAGCCCCCATATAGACAGATCCGCCGATTTAGGGTCTTAGGCCCATAAAAGCCACATTTATTATGCGATTTTGTTGAAATTTGGGGCAGTGAGTTGTGTTAGGCCATTCGACATCCTTCGTTAATTTGGCTCAGATCGGTCCAGATTTGGATATAGCTGCCATATAGACCGATCCTCCGATTTATTGTCTTAGGCCCATAAAAGCCACATTTATTATCCGATTTCGCTGAAATTTGGGACAGTGAGTTCTCTTAGGCTCTTCGACTTCCTTCGTTAAATTCGCCCAGATCGGTTCAGATTTGGATATAGCTGCCATATAGACCGATCCTCCGGTTTAGGGTCTTAGGCCCATAAAAGCCACATTTATTATCCGATTTTGATGAAATTCGGGACAGTGAATTGTGTAAGGCCCATCGACATCCTTCGATAATTTGGCTCAGATCGGTCCAGATTTGGATATAGCTGACATATAGATTGATCCTCCGATTAATGATGTAAGGCCCATAAAAGCCACATTTATTATCCGATTTTGCTGAAATTTGGGACAGTGGGTTGTGTTAGGCCCTTTGACATATTTCTTCAATTTGGTCCAGATCGCTTCAGATTTGGATATAGCTGCCATATAGACCGATTTCTTGATTTATGGTTTTGGGCCCATAAAATGCTCATTCATTGTCCGATGTCGCCGAAATTTGGAACAGTGAGTTAAGTTAAGCCCCTTGACATACTTCTGCAATAACGCATAGATCGGTCCAGATTTGGATATAGCTGCCATATAGACCGATATCAAGGTTTTAGGTTTAGGGGCCATAAAAGACGCACTTATTGTCCGATGTCGCTGAAATTTGAGACAGTGAGTTTGGTTAGGCTCTTCGACGTCCTTCTTAAAGTTTGCCCAGATCGGTCCAGATTTGAATATAGCTGCCATATAGACCGATCTCACGATTAAAGGTTTAGAGCCCATAAAAGAGGCATTTATAGTCCGATTTCGCCGAAATTTGGGACAGTGCTTTGTGTTAGGCTCTTCGACATGTTTATGCAACTTGGCCCAAATGCGCTTGCTTTCAAATTCCTTCTCACCGACACGTTCATGGCCGTGAATCGAATCTGGAAGTTTCGCTAAACCCAGAAATGCACTTCAGCTGTCCGGAAAATATCAAAAGAGTGAAGTAGTCAGTTATCCGTTCTACCATAAACCCAGAAGTGGACTTCAGCTGTCCGGAAAATATCAAAAGAGTGAAGTTGTCAGTTGTCCGTTCTCTCATCTGCTATGGGAATTTATTACACCACTATTCGACGAATTCTCCATCAAGTCCTTAAGTTTCATCCGTTTAAATTGGCTGTTATGCAAGATCTAACTAACCGGCTGCGTCAACTAGCAAAACAGGCATTATTGGAGTGATGTTAAACCTCAACAACACAAAAACATTCCAACGTACCGATTGATATGCTGCAAAAAGTGGACACCAATTATAAAAATAGACTTCATCGGTGTATACGCAATGGTGGTCGCCATTTACCCAATGTCATTTTCAAGACTGCATAAAAAAATTGGGATATTGTGTTCTAATAAAAAAGAGTTAAAACAATAACTGAAATACTTTTGGTTTTATTGGCAAATAAGTAAGTTTCTCTGGCGCACCCTGTACATAGGCGTGTACTTAACACCATGGCAGGCATCGTCGACAATTTGCAGCAGAAAATTGCTAACAAAATGTGTGTATATGTAATTAGGGGCGAGAGATCAGATCAAGGGGAATAAGAAAATGGCGCTCCATTTAAGTAGAACTCATTTTTTTTATCTTACCCTATATTTTGTAAATCGGAAAAGTTAACATTTTACCAATTTTATGGGGAAAAAGGCAATCCTTGTGTGGTTGCACATGATTCATTGGCAAGAAAGTAAATTTTGTGAATGTTCCTTGTATAAGCTTTTTAGGGATTACAAAATTTGTTGCCAACAAATATACGCAAAATATACGGATCTTCATACATCAGAAGTCACTTAAAGGTGTTATCAGACGATATGTGTTCTCATATTTAGCAACTCGGAAATTCGTACACATCGCCTGGGACATACGAAACATTTAATATGAAAAACGGATTTTGGAATAAATATGAAATTTTTCTGTTAAGGCCAGCTCTTATTTCATCGAAGATGTACATATGTAGGCATATGTGTATACAAAATAACATTACATATGACAATATGTTATTCTTTTTATTTATATTTGATATCAAATGTTATCCATTTGTGTCTTATAATATATAATTTGATCCAAATTCATCAGATGGCAGATATAATTGGAAAAGACAATTGTCATATGCATACCAATGTTTCTTACTCGGGTACATAAGAAAAGTCATGGGATACATAAAGTAACAGGTCATTAAAAAATATATGTAGTGTGATAGCACCTTAAGTCCAATTATCCAATGGGTAGCTTAAGAGTTTCATTATAGCTCATCAATAGAGTAGGGTATATAAAACAGCAACAATAATAGAAAAATTTTTAAAGAAAATCAATGTATAATAATGAACATAATGTCAGATTTCACAAAGAAAAAAAATTTACTCCACACTCAGAAGTAGTTAGCGCTGTCACGACACTAAAAGCAGCACATGATATATATATAAACACAAGAGGGGATGACAGAACCATGGTGAAAAGCAGAAACAAAGGCAAATGTTCTCATTGGAATGAATACAAAATCTAACAGAAAGAAATTGCCAACAGCAAAATTAAAGGAAACCACAACTACGGTGTTCAAATCAGCAATATCCGTTGAAGCCCAGTCAATTGGAAAGATGACTTACGAGATTCAATAAAGAAGTGGCATACTTCCATTATGGGAGGTTAAGAGTTACGGATATTGATTGTTTAAAAGGTCTCTTAGAGATCTTATAAAAAAAGGTCCCTTACCATTGAGTTTAAACATGAATCGGAAAGCACTCATTGGTGTGTGAGAATTTGCCCCTTCTCGGTTCCTGGTGGTAATGTTCTTCCTAGGGTAATGTTCTCATTAGGGGAGGGATGGCATCTCAGATATTTTGACTCAAATATGGATATCAAATTTGTGCTGCTTTTCCAAATCCCTTCAATTTGAGCGCCATATTGCCATGAGAGGTAAATATGAACCGTTTTGTGGGTGTTTTGGGGCTGGGGCGGCCACCGGCATTTTACACTGAAAATAGATATCAAATTCTTTCTTTATTCGCAACGGAAATGAAGTTCAGTTTAGGAGGTGCTTTTGGGCGTACCCCAAAACACTTGGCTCCAAAATTGGATATCAAATTCGTTTTCTATTCTCAAGTACCTTCCATTTGAGTCCCATATTGTCATAATGGGTCAAATAACCCATTTGATGTATCTTTAGGAGGAAACAAAATTTTCCTTGGAATATTTATTTTCGACAATTAAAGAGCTTTAAGTGAAATACCATGCTACGTATTGATCTATGTCAGCGCGGTGTTGCCAACACCAATTTATTTACACATAAATTTAAAATATGTCAGTTACTCCTACTACCCAGCAAACAAAACGAAAGCTAGCTGAAACATCACCTGATTTTGGAAAAATGGCAAAAAAACCAGTAGGTAATATGGACGTGGAAGAGTTAATGAATATAATGAAATTAACTATGAACAACCTTTTGGAAGAAAAATTGGAAAGCCTGCCAACTAAGTCGGATATTGAAGAAGTAAAAGCAGGAATAGCTTCTACTTCTGCAGAGCTCGTAGAACTTCGGGAAGAAAATAGAAAATTAAAAGAAGAGATAAATATTCTTCAAAATAATCAAAAGGAAAGCGAGGAAGAAATAAAATGGTTAGAGAATCAAATCAAAAACAATAAGTTAATATTCAGGGGAATTAGTTTTGAGAAGAATGCAATGGAGTCTGTGAAGAAAGTCTGCAACAACATTTTAAAAATAGATGTGCAAATCATGTCGGCACATATCTTATCGAAATTTAACGAAACTTGCACAGTCATTGCGGAACTTGATTCGGAATCCACATTATTATGTATATTTATTAGGAACTACAAGAAATCTTGCGGGTACCAAAATCTCGATAAGCAGAGATATAAATCCAAGGCGCCGACGCAACAAACTATACAACTTATCCATCAAGAAATTAATCTGGAATGTGAGTACCAAGCATAAGATAACGGTCAGAGACGACAAGTTCAAAATTCACGATAAGTGGTTTGTATGGAGTGGCCAAAACGAATTAATTTGTGGAAAAGATAAAGCTGAAATTGCATTGAGAAAACTATACGACGAAGAAATTGAAAAGGAAACATTTGATGCTATTTTGGAAAAAATAAACTCAAAAAACTTTTAAATCCTCACATCTCACTACGCCCTAAAGTGAATATAGATAAGATAAACAAATTAAAAATTATGTCATATAACATAAATGGATTCGAAAATAAATTCTTGTACCCAAATTTTTTCAGATATATAACGAGTTTTGATATTTTAATACTAGTGGAAACACATACTCTTGAAGATAAAGCTCCCAGATTTCACAAATATCTGCCTGGTTTCGAAATATCTTGGATATTTGCAAAGAAAATTAATAATTTTGGAAGAGCATTGGGTGGAGTTATGTTGGCTATTAATAAAAATGTTAACCAAAGGAATATCCGGTATGATTTCCAAACAAGGAACTCGGTGCTGAGTATTATCGTATCGTGCGGGTATCAGAAAATGACGATTGTACCATTATATATCAGAAGTGCTGATTGGGAAAATGAATTCTCCGTACTAAAAAGGAGTATGTACGATTTCGAAATTGATAATCTAATACTTTTGGGCGACGTAAATGTGAGGATAGGCGAGCTACAACAAGTTATCTCACCAATACACGAGGAAGTTTTTGCAGCCGGTTATAAAGAACGAAAATCTATGGATAAAGAAGTGAATGGAAAGGGAAGAAAATATCTGGATTTCTGTAACGATTTCAACCTCACGATATTAAATGGGCAGACAGAAGGCGATAAAGAAGGGCATTGCACATTCATTAGTACAGTTGGGTCCTCAGTAAATGACATTTGTGCGATATCCCAAGAGCTTTTACATCTAGTTCAATCTTTCCAAGTAGATGAACAAATTTGGTCAGACCACTTACCCATAATTTTGGAATTAAAATTAGAGAATAATAGATTCATAAATAATAAACTCAGCCTATTGCCGAAAATCTCATGGAAAGAGTCGAATAAGGATAAATATCAAAGAGAACTCAGCAAGAATCTAGTTCATCAAAACCAATACACTGAAATAAAACAACTTACTGATATTATTATTTCATCTACAGAGTGTGTGAATACTCCACAATTTAGCCCACATAATAAATGGTTCGATACAAAATGTTACTGGGCGCGAAAAAAAGTTTTTATGTCTTTAAATAAATTTAGAAAAAGTCAAAATGAACAGCACCGGGTAACATATATGCGGCATAAAAAAGCTTATGGGGAAGTATGCCAAGCAGCAAAACTAAGTTATTTTGAACAACTACATCAAAGGATAAATAATATCAATAACGGGAAGGAATGGTGGAAATTGGCAAAGGAAATAAATAGACAGGAATTTAAAGTGGGCAACGCAATAACCGCTAACACATTTAAGGATTATTTTATGAACTTATTAAATCCCAAACAAATTTCACTAGATATCCAATATGCTCCAAGTATGATTTAGGATAGTCTACTAGATGGAGATATAACGCTAGAGGAAATCAAATCCATGCTATCCAAAGTTAAGCTCAATAAAGCACCAGGAGAGGACAGAGTACCCTACGAATTTTACATCCATGCTACGGATGAATTTTTATTAGCTCTTTCTAGAGTATATTCGAATGCATACAGAGCGGGCAGTGTAGAAGAATTAATGGTTAAGACTATCATCTTTCCAATCCATAAAAAAGGAGATTTCAACGATCCAGCCAATTATAGAGCAATATCCTTTATGAATACTGCAGCAAAAATATTTATGGGAATCTTAAACCAAAGACTAGCACACTGGGTTGAAGAAAACAGAATAATGGTGGAATACCAAGCTGGGTTTAGAAGACAATACTCAACAGCAGACAATATTTATAGCCTCGCGTTTATTGCAGCTATTAAGCTGGCCGAAAAGAAAAAGCTATATGCATTTTTTGTAGATTTTAGAGTATGATCCATAAACTGGAGGAATATTGTAACATGTGGAACATGGAAGTCAATACGAGCAAATCGAAAATTATGGTCTTAAGGAACGGGGGAAGATTGTCAACCCAACAAAAGTGGTACTACAAAGGCCAGGAATTGGACATTGTTGCTGAGTATGCTTATTTGGGAGCAATTTTTACGCCAAAACTAACTTTCAAAAGCCATGTAATAAATAGAATATCCCAAGCGAAAAATGCAGTCAATTCCACATGGAAGCATTTTCTAAAACAAGACAAAATTAGTTTACAGATGAAATGGAAAATCTATCTTGCAGTTTGCAGATCTATCGAAGCATATGCAGCACAAGTTTGGGGATTTGCGCACTTCGAAGAAGTAGACAAATTCCAACGATTCTTTCTGAAACGTATCCTAAAACTACCGGAAAATACACCTAACTATGTAATTGATCTCGAAACGAATGTTGATGACGGACACAAATATACGCTACAACTGCACCTGCAATACATCTATCGATCGCTGTTTGAATATAACATAGTTAGACTACCAAACTTCTTGAGTAAAATAGTCCTGGAAAAGAAAATATTCTGGGCAAAATCTGTTAATGATCCTCTATCTCATCATGGAGAAGCAAATCTAGAGGTTAGTACTAGCAATTTTATGTGGTATTATACATGCTCCAGACTACTGGAAACACTAAGCTGGGTAAATAAACAGAAGAAAATAGAAAGTGCAATGCAAAGCAATACAAGGATGTACAAAAATCTAGACTATAATAGGGGATCTCTATACTTGAATGAGAAATACGATCAAAAGAACATGCGATGGATAATGAAAGCCAGAGCTGATATGCTCTTTCTGAACGCCAATAACTATTCAGCGAGTGAAGAACAAACTCTATGCACACTCTGCAACCTCCAAGAAAGGGAAACAATTCAACATTTTCTGGGAAAGTGTCCAATATTAGCCGAAATAAGACGGCAAGTCTTTGGAATAGACTATCTACCACTATACCAAATTATTGACATACTAAATGGCCATCGAAATGCTGACTGGGAGAATCTAATAAGATATCTGAGAACAGCAATGAAATACAGATCATATATCATGAATGAATACCAATAATTTTGTATGTACTTTTCTAACAAACTCAAAAACAATATGTTAAAACTCAATTTTTTTTTTTTATAATTTTTGCCTCGGCAGACGACAATATTGTCATAGCCGTATTCATTCTTTCATTTGAATAACTCGATACTTTAATCCGAAAAATTGTAATTGAAGAACATGTATACTGTTATTTAAAATAAAGAAAGAATTACTACTACTACTACTACCATGCTACGATAATAGTATATCGCTTGACAAACAGTTTAACAATATAAATGCCTTTATCTGAATCCCATATGATCTTTATTGGTCTACGAATTTAAGTTTGGATGTAAAGTGTACTCCATTCTTAAAATACTTTATTTCAGCCTGATATCTCATGATATCTGATTTAGGGGTGTTTTCGGGGGTGAGTTGGTCCCCCAGACACTTGGCCCTGAAAAAATATCAGCATTGTGCTCTTCTTTCAAATACAATTGATTCCAACCCCAAACTGCCATTGTTTTCGGGGAGCTTACACGATGACGCGTCCCCCAAACACATGACCCCAAAATAGGTTATTAAATTAGTTCTCTAACCTCAAATAGCTTTCATTTGAGCCACATATTGGCATGGTCGAAAAATGTTTACCCTTTGGGGGGTGTTCTGGGAAAGGGATGATGCCCTAAATACATGATCCTACATATGGATATCAAATTCGTATTCTACTCCCAAATACCTTTATTTGAACCCCATATTGCGATGGTCAGTTAAAAATTGCTGTTTGTGGGGTATTTTGGGAAAGGTGTATACCCCCAGAAAATTGGTCCCGAAAGTGGGTATTAATTCTTAGGGGTGTTTTGGAGATTGGGGTGGTCCCCCAACACTAAGCCCAGAAAATATATCAGCAACTTGATCTATTCCCATATAACTATATATCATTTATTTGAACCCCATATTGCCATTAGCCCCAAAATTCGATATCAAAATCGTTTTGTAATATCATTTAAACTCCTTACTGCAAAAGTCAGTAAGTATGTCCTTTTTGGGGAATTGGCCCTAAAAACTATAAATATTTAGTTCCGCTCTCTTTAAAACCCAAATTGTCTTGGTGAGAAAATACGTCCAATCGGGGGTTGTTATGGTGGTGGGACGTCCCCTGAACAGTTGGCCCCTAATGTTGATATCAGATACGTGATCTACTTCAAATACCTTTAAATTGAGCTCCATATTTCCATAGTCGGCAAACATGACCGGCTTGAGGGTGTTTTGGCCTTGAAAATATTTATCAGTGAGTTGGCCTTGAAAATAAATATCGGATTAGTTTTATACTCTAAAAACCCTCTTATTTGAGCCTCATATTGCAATAGTCAGCAAATACTTAACATTTGGGTATTCTTGTGGGGGTGGGGTGGCCCCATAGACACTTTTGCAGAATATTTATATCAGAGTAGTGCTTTACTCCTAAAGACCTTTCATTTGAGCCCCATATTGCTATGGTAGTAAATTTGTCTACTTTGGGGGTTGTTTTTGGCGAGAGGCGGCCCTCCAAACACTTGGTCCCATATTTGGATATCAGATTCGTATTCTACACTCAAACACCTTTTATTTAAGCCCCATATTTCCATGGTCAGTAAATAAGTGCGGTTTGGAGGGTGTTTTTGGAGAAGAGGCGAACCCCCAGAATCGTGGGCACACATTTGTATATTACATTCGTATACTACTCGCAAATACCTTTCATTTCGACCCATATTGCCAGGGTCGGTAATTATATCCGATTTAGGGGTGTTTTGGGGGTTGGGGTGGTCCCCCTAACACTTGGTCCGACAATTGGATATCAGATACGTTTTCTTATCCTAAATACCTTTCATTTGAGTCCCATATTGTCGTGATTGGTCTAAATATATGTTTGGTAGGTTTTATGGTGGGGAGGCCCCCTAGGTACCCCATCCGAAATTTGGATACCAAATTTTTATTTTTAGGGTATTATATGAGAGCAGACAAAATTTCGCTTAAATCGCACCACCCATCTTCGAGATCTGGCGTTTCTGAAAATCAGGGTAGGGGGGAGGGTCCGCCCCCCTTCAGATATCTAAAAGTTTAGTACCCTATCCTCACCACGGGATCATTATGCACCATCTGTGCAAATTTCAAGAAAATCGTATCAGCCGTTTCTGAGTCTATAAGGAACACACAAACATACAAACAAACACAAATTGATTTTTATATATAAAAAGAGATGTTTCCTTCCACACCAACCTACACAATAAATTGAGAAAATTTCGAGAAAATCGATTCTGCCGTTTTTAGTCTATACGGAACAAACAAACCGAGTCCCATATATTCGTGATTTTGGGAGTTTCTGTGGGTGTGGGGTGACGCCCTATACTTCGACATGACTTTGATTGCCAGATTCGTTATCTACTCCCGCATACTTTCATTTGATAAGGACAATATGGGTCCTTATCGGTCCGCTTTTAATTTTGGGTGATGTTTTTTTGGGTAACGGTGGAGGATCCACCACCTTCCGTTATCAATAAATTATAAAGCCTATTCCTACTTCCTGACCATATTCATAATCTACGCCCAAATATCTTTCATTTGAGTCCCATGTTGCCATGATCGTCAAATAAACCTATTTTAAGGGGTTTTGGTGCTGGGGCGGCCCCCACGTACTTGAACCCAACTTTTATTATGCAATTCATACTCTACTCTTGAATACGTTTCATTTTAATCCATATTGTCCCGATCGGTCCACTTTTATTTTTGGGTAGTACTTTTGGTGAAAGGGGAAGGAGCCGCCCCCCTCCCGATATCAAAAAATTATATAGCCTATGTATCCTTCCAGACCAACTTACACAATCCGTCAAAATTTCAAGGTAATCGGTTCAGCGCTTTTTGAGTCTATACGGTACATGCAAACAAACCGACAAACAAACAAACGAACACAAATTGAATTTTAGATAGCTAAACCCGACTTGACAGACAACATGTCAAAACAGTAGTGAAAAGCATATGATCAACTTAGAACACACTCTCCTGTACCTCTCGAGCTTATTTTCTTTGTTAGGGTTTGCTTGGCTATTCGAATAAATTCTATCCCCCAATAGATGGCGCTGAATTTGTTGTGGGTGATGTTCGCTGTTGATTCCCATCACATTGTCATAATTTTGTCTATTTTTGAATTCGAGTTTCCAGTTTTCTCTAAGCATCTTCGGCTTACCCATGCCAAAAATATTAGAAAAAATTGTCTGCACTGGATATTCCTTCAATAATAGTTGCGACAGTTATCATTATCCATTTAAGACTTCACTACAAAAACTTACGGCCTTTACCAATAAATTTGTTTTTTCTTTTTATACTCTCCATCATAATCTAATTCAGTCATTCCGTTTGTAAAGCATCGAAATATTCATCTGCGACCCAACAAAGTATACATGTATATTTTTGATCGCCTTGACATTCTAAGTCGATTTAGCCATGTCGGTCCGTCCATCTGTCGAAAGCGCGCTAACTTTCGAAGGGATAAAGCTAGGCGCATGAAATTTTGTAAAAATACTTCCTATTAGTGTAGGTCAGTTGGGATTTTAAATGGGTCATAGTCATATTGGTCTATGTTTTGATATAGTTGCCTTATAAACCGATTTTGGATCTTGACCTCTTGAGCCCCTAAACGCCGCAATTCTTATCCGACTTGTCTCAAATTTTGTATAAGATATTATGTTATGATTTCCAACATCTGTGCTAATATTTGTTCAAACCGGTTTAAAACCTGATGTAGCTCCCATATAAACCGATCTCCTAATTTGATTTCTGAGCCTCTAGAGAGCGCAATTCTTATGCGATTTGGCTAAACATTATTTTAACGACTTCTCCTATGACCTTCCATGCCAAATACGTGCCAAATATGGTCTGATTGGGTCCATAACCTGATATAGCTCCCATATGAACCGATCTCCCGATTTTCACTATAAGCCACTATAGGACTCAATTCTTATCCAATTTTGGCTGACATTTTGCATAATAACGTCTATTATGGTTTCCAACAGCCAAACCAAGCATGTTCCGAATTGATTGATAACGTGAAATAGCTCCAAAAGCGTTGCAATTTTTGTCCATTATCCTTTGTTTGCCTAGAAAGAGATATCGGGCAAAAAAATGACAAATGAGATCCATGGAAGAGGGTATGTAAGATTCGTCCCTGTCGAACTTTTCACGCTTTTACTTGTTGTCACTCGATTCGTTCGCCAAGTCTTAGAAAACAGCTATTTTGCTTTTATAAAATCAGCTGTTTTCAATGACATGGCGAACGAATCGAATGACAAAACGAAACAAGTAAAAGCGTGCTAAGATCAGCCGGGCCGAATCTTATATACCCTCCACCATGGATCGCATTTGTCGAGTTCTTTTCCCGGCATCTCTTCTTAGGTAAAAAAGGATATAAGAAAAGAGTTGCTCTGCTATTAAAACGATATCAAGATATGGTCCGGTTCGGACCACAATTAAATTATATTTTGGAGACCTGTGTAAAATTTCAGCCAATTCGTATAAGAATTGCGCCCATTGGGGCTCACGAAGTAAAATAGAGAGAACGATTTATATGGGATCTGTATCGGGCTATAGACCGATTCAGACCATAATAAACACGTATGTTGATGGTCATGAGAGGATCCGTCGTACAAAATTTCAGGCATATCGGATAATAATTGCGACCTCTAGGGGTCAAGAAGTCGAGATCCCAGATCGGTTTATATGGCAGCTATATCAGGTTATTATCCGATTTGAACCTTATTTGACACAGTTGTTGAAAGTAAAAGTAAAATACGTCATGCAAAATTTCAGCCAAATCGGATAGGAATTGCGCCCTCTAGAAGCTCAAGAAGTCAAATCCCCAGATCTGTTTATATGACAGCTATATCAGATTATGGACCGATTTCAACCATACTTGGCACAGTTGTTGGATATCATAACGAAATACTTCGTGCAAAAATTCATTCAAATCGGATAAGAATTGTGCCCTCTAGAGACTCAAGAAGTCAAGACCCAAGATCGGTTTATATGGCAGCTATATCAGGTTATGAACCGATTTGAACCATACTTGGCACAGTTGTTGGATATAGTAACAAAACACGTCGTGCAAAATTTCATTTCAATCGGATAAGAATTGCGCACGCTAGAGGCTCAAGAAGTCAAGACCCAAGATCGGTTTATATGGCAGCTATATCAAAACATGGACCGATATGGCCCATTTACAATACCAACCGACCTACACCAATAAGATGTATTTTTGCAAAATTTGAAGCGGCTAGCTTTACTCCTTCGGAAGTTAGCGTGCTTTCGACAGACAGACGGACGGACGGACGGACGGACGGACAGACGGACGGACATGGCTAGATCGACATAAAATGTCACGACGATCAAGAATATATATACTTTATGGGGTCTCAGACGAATATTTCGAGTAGTTACAAACAGAATGACGAAATTAGTATACCCCCCATCTTATGGTGGAGGGTATAAAAAATGTGTACTTATCGGCACGTCACTTGGGCTCGACTATAAAAAGGAGGCTTCTTATCTTTGAGCTTAATTTTCCATCAAACTCGCTCCACCGAGCTTTCGCTCACACTGAACATCATAACTTTGGGGTGGGGTGGTCCGCTAGATATATGAGCAGAATAAAGATATAATATTCGCAGTCTACAACATTCCACTTTGAATTTAACCCCATATTGTCGTAAATGGTGTATACAGCCACTTGAGCACAAATTTGAATGACACACTCCACTCAAAAATATCTATCACTTGATCCCCCATTGTTTTAATAGGGAGGTAAAATACCACCTAGATTCTTGGACACAAAGTTTAATGTCATATTCGTCATCTGCTACCAAATGCCTTTAATTTGAGGCTCATCTAGCTAGGATAGAATTATATCCCCATTTGGGGGTGGGGCGACCCCCAATTAGTTGGACCTCATTTTTTATATCATATTCGTAGTCTAGTTCCGAATACCTTTCATTTGAGTCTCATATTGGTATTTACGTCCAATATGATTGTTTGGGAGAGTTTTTGGGGTTGGTCCCCTCGTATACTTTATCCCAATATTTAATACCATATTCGTATTCTAATCCCCGATACCTTTCATTTGATACCCATATTGTCCCCATTGGTCCACTTTTGATTTTAAGTGGTGTTTTTGGGGTAACAATATTAACAAACTAAAACGCCTTTTCCTTCTTCCTGACTATTTTCGTAATCTACTCGCGAATATCTTTTACTCGAGCCCGGACCACTCCCCACAATCTGTGAAAATTTCAAATAAATCGGTTTAGCCGTTTTTGAGCCTATACGGAACAAACAAATTTACAAACCCACAAACAAACAAACAAACATACAAACAAACACAAATTCAATTTTATATATATAGATATATACGTATATATATACAAGTGAGGCTTTTTATGCGATAAAATTGCATGTTCAGGCAACTTTGGTAATTGGTAAACCCATAACAAATCATCTGAAGAAACCATACTGTTGTAGGTCATCCTCTTCTATCCAACAGGTTATGTTGAGAAAGAAATGGAAAATGTGTATTTTATATTTTTGTATGTACATTGAACAATGTACATTGGTGTGATGATCTTTTATACAACCTCGTACCCTGTATCATATTTTGATGAGTTTTTATTTAAAATTAGATAAAATGTTACATATAAGGTGATTTGATAAAAAAAAAAAACTCACGCACAAAATGACTAAAACAAATTCACAAAAATTTTATTTCAAAGTGGTTTGTGCGGGACCTCTATCAATATTTAAATAAAATACATTTCATTTTATTCATAAATAGGCAAAAGTTCATAAATTTCTGCAGCAGGAAATAATTTTGAGAAAATAAATCAAAAAGTTATCACCCTGATGTACATACGTATTCATAAGTGACACCTTTATCCAAATATCGACGGTCTTGTACCGTATTTTCCAAGGATGTCGCAAGAAACATTAGTACTAACCAATGCCACATTTAGAATAGGTACCAATTGGTATCCAACAATTCACTATTCCAAATTTTTGATAAATCTGGAGATCAGCATATATGTCAGCTATATCAGAGTGTGTTTCGATCTATAACGATATTTATACAACTAATACAACACATTGAAGAACATGAACTTTAGACCTTCCCATGCTATGAAGGGGAAACAATTTGGAAATGCGTACCTTCTGTTCTTTTTCTCCTAATGATCCCAATATGTAAATTACGAAATTTTGTTGAGATGGGTTTAGGATTAGCCGCGCGACACGAGTCCAAAGTTGTGCTTTCTAAGGAATCCAGTTGAGTATTTTATTTGTAGCCTCCATATAAACCGATCCCCGGTTTTGATTTAGCTGAAATGTGGCACAAAGACTTCCAACATTGTAAAGTATGATCCAAAATGGTATTTAAAATGGTATATCCCCCACATAAACCAGATTCCGACTTCCAACGTCCGTGCCGAGTATGATTCGAATCGGTCTAAATACTGATATAATTTTTTTTAATAAAACTTTAACAAAATTTCCTAAAAAACAAAATTTCATTAAAAATTCTTCGAAAGACAGAATTTCAATGAAAGTTTTTTTTTTGAGACAGTATAGCGAAGAATTTTTTCAAAGACAAAGTTTCAATTGATTTAGTTTGAAAACAATTTCATTCAACATTTTTTCAAAGATCAAATTTCAATAAAATGTTTTAAGGCAACATTTGAATGGGACTTTCTTAAAATGATAGATGTCATCGAATTTTTTTAAAGGCAAATTTCCATAATACCTTGTCTTAAGCAAAAGATAAACAAGTAAAAAGGCGTTTAGTTCGGCCGGGCCGAATTTTGGATACTCACCACCTCGGGTATATATGTAAACCACCTCTCATCAAAATCTGGTGTAAATTGCATACCTTATGTCCCAAAGCAGTTATATCGAAATATGTTCCGATTTGGACCAAATACTAATCGGTACAAGTCTTTGTTCAATTGTGTATAACAAAATATTGGTCTTTTTAAAAGCTATAACTAAAAATAAACCGATCTCGTTGAAATTTAAAAGTCTTGTTAGTAATTAGTTTCTTGATCGTAGAAACATTTAAAAACCAATCTTAGAAATTTACAGTAATTATACTTACAACAAATACAAATGATTACATATATAACAAGTAAAAGCGTGCTAAGTTCGGCCGGGCCGAATCTTATATACCCTCCACCATGGATCGCATTTGTCGAGTTCTTTTCCCGGCATCTCTTCCTAGGCAAAAAAAAGGATATAAGAAAAGATTTGCTCTGCTATTAGAGCGATATCAAGATATGGTCCGGTTTGGACCACAATTAAATTATATGTTGGAGACCTGTGTAAAATGTCAGCCTATTCGAATAACAATTGCGCCCTTTGTGGGCTCAAGAAGTAAAATAGAGAGATCGATTTTTATGGGAGCTGTATCGTCCTATAGACCGATTCAGACCATAATAAACACGTGTTAATGGTCATGAGAGAATCCGTCGTACAAAATTTCAGGCAAATCGGATAATAATTTCGACCTCTAGAGGCTCAAGAAGTCAAGATCCCAGATCGGTTTATATAGCAGCTATATCAGGTTATGAACCGACTTGTACTTTATTTGACATTGTTGTTGAAAGAATCAGGTTATGAACCAATTTGAACCATATTTGGCACAGTTGTTGGATATCATAACAAAATACTACGTGCCAAAATTCATTCAAATTGGATAAGAATTGCGCCCTCTAGAGGCTCAAGAAGTCAAGACCATTCATTTAAATCGGATAAGAGTTGCGCACTCTAGAGGCTCATGAAGTCAAGACCCAAGATCGGTTTATATGGCAGCTATATCAAAACATGGACCGATATGGCCCATTTACAATACCAACCGACCTACACTAATAACAAGTATTAGTGCAAAATTTCAAGCGGCTAGCTTTACTCCTTCGGAAGTTAGCGTGCTTTCGACAGACAGACGGACGGACGGACGGACGGACAGACGGACGGACATGGCTAGATCCACATAAAATTTCAAGAGGATCAAGAATATATATACTTTATGGGGTCTCAGACGAATATTTCGAGTAGTTACAATCAGAATGACGAAATTAGTATACCCCCCATCTTATGGTGGAGGGTATAAAAAAAGAAATTTACAAGTTTCCTATAAAGGGTGATTTTTTTGAGGTTAGGATTTTCATGCATTAGTATTTGACAGATCACGTGGGATTTCAGACATGGTGTCAAAGAGAAAGATGCTCAGTATGCTTTGAAATTTCATCATGAATAGACTTACTGACGAGCAACGCTTGCAAATCATTGAATTTTATTACCAAAATCAGTGTTCGGTTCGAAATGTGTTCAAATCTTGACAAATTTTGTTCAGCGATGAGGCTCATTTCTGGTTGAATGGCTACGTAAATAAGCAAAATTGCCGCATTTGGAGTGAAGAGCAACCAGAAGCCGTTCAAGAACTGCCCATGCATCCCGAAAAATGCACTGTTTGGTGTGGTTTGTACGCTGGTGGAATCATTGGACCGTATTTTTTCAAAGATGCTGTTGGACGCAACGTTACGGTGAATGAACACATTTCGAACCGAACACTGATTTTGGTAATAAAATTCAATGATTTGCAAGCGTTGCTCGTTAGTAAGTCTATTCATGATGAAATGTCAAAGCATACTGAGCATCTTTCTCTTTGACACCATGTCTGAAATCCCACGTGATCTGTCAAATACTAATGCATGAAAATCCTAACCTCAAAAAAATCACCCTTTAGAAAGCAACAGAACAATTGCAATCTTCCATTTGGAAAAAAGTGAGTTGCAGTGGTTTGAACTTGGCCCATGGACAAATGCTATTAATTGATAACGTCTCTAAATTAATTATGCGTGAGATCTCTACTTCTGGAATTGTAGTTCAACGCATTTTTGAGAAGATTGGTAGATGGTATCCGAGTGGTGTAAGGAATTCAGCAAGGGCAAGATTCATATTGCCTTCAATCAGGAGTCATGGACGGAACAAAGTTTCTGGACTAAGCCATATAAACTACCAATTATTCTATGCTTACACTGGTACTCGGCCGAGGACCTGCGTTATTTCTCAAACAAATTTAAATTATATATTTTCTGATCGATGAGGTTAAGTAAATCTGATCGATGAGGTTAAGTATTGGAGGGTCTCCATGGATCACTCCTTCTCTGACCATGGCTACTATTGGTTTAGAATAGCAAGGCCAGCGCCGAATCCGATAAGCTTCAGTAATAAGTTGAAAATCATTTGGACAAAATTAGGAAAACTTATCAGATTTAGACTTGGGCAAGATAATTTAGATTGTCCAAGCATAGAACACATTGCTGACATGTCAAGAGGATTACGAATGCTACAGTTGGGTCTTTCGAAGATAGTTGCCTTCTATAAGATGGGAAATCAACCAACAAAAAACCCTGGAGGATTGGGGAGATTCGCACCATTGGGAAACAGGTTCGCAGACTTTACAACAGAGTGTATGTATTGCACACGGCGCAAGGAATACAATAAGATTATCAGAGCGGCTAAACGTGGTAAAGGAAGCCCGTGGTAAAAGGAAACACTTTCGTAGGACGACGAAAAACCTATGGGGAAATCCGGATCGTGAAAAGACGAGGCTATTCCTACCAGCTCGCTTATGCCAAATCGATGAGGCAAGTAATAGCATGTGTATGACATGCCCGGCTTTCGCGTAAACAGACACTGGCGCTTAGGTGGGGACACAATACCAGAACCTACTTACGTGCGTGGTATGGAAAACAATTAAGGATTTTGTAAGTTGCACGGAATAATTAGAGCGCACAACAAGCCGATTACTGGCTTAAGTTTATGTCGATAGTGGCATGGAGTGGATTAATTTCCATACCCTTCTTTGAACCTAATCTAACCTAGTAAAAATTTTAATTACAAAATGTTCATGGAACCCCAAAAACTGTAATTACTTAATAACCTAGTAGGAAAGATTATTCAAAATCTAATAACTGCTTTTCTTCAGGTTTCGCTCTTAATTACTTTTACATTTCGATATCCTAGGGTAAACGTTATTCCTCACAAGCATACCAATAGTTTAAAACTAAGTACATATGCCCAAAGATGCAAGTTATCAAACAATTTTTCCTTAGTTTAAAGTGGCTAAGAAATAACTACTTGCTCTAGTAATGACTTTTTACTGTAACTACCAATAGGTGGCTGGCGAAGACAGAGGCACAGTGGGCCAAAGGCGAAAAAATTGGAAATTAGTCCACAACTTTAAAGCTGGTTCTCTGAACGGGGACATATGTTTTCAGGAAAACGGCATTGTTGCATTTTTTCTTAAATACAGGGTGAGATACAGGTTGTCAAAATTGACCAGTTTTCACTTCTCCAACCTTCACGGGACTAAACATCTGATCTACTGAACTGATTTTCATGATTTAGGGCTCTGGGGAAAGAGCTTGACAAGATCTAAAGAAAAAATGCTTCGCCATTTTTATAAAATTTTTTCTGAAATTTTGCAAGCGACATCTTCTAAGCATGATAAAAATACATCCCAGCCCATGGACAAATCGATCAATTTTATTTCAAAAAAATTTTTAAGCCGAGTTTAGTAAAGTCTAGTTGGCATTTAGAGGCTGAGAAATATTTTACACATTTTTTTCAAAATAGACTTTTATGTTGGCGGTTATATAAAATCGGATAGAGTAGAATAAATTTCACTATTCATTCTGCGTTTTATAGAAGAAGTGATATAAAATAAAACGTTAGAAGTCATAAAAAACAAAATATTTAACAGTGAAAAAATCACTACTTGAACACTGACCTTTTTCAGTATTTTGGCTGCCAGTACCATATTTATCTCTAAAATATGGATCGATGTGCCTTAAATTGTTGGGAGCATTTCGAGTTTTAACTGAAATAAAAGAGTAAAAAAATCACCGTAGAACTTATTTGCTAGTGTAAAGCTTTTGAAATTAAGTAAAATAAGTAAGACTGTGCTAAGTTTGGCCGGGCCCTCCACCATGAATCACATTTGTCGAGTTCTATGCGCGATATCTCTTTATAGGCAAACAAATAATGTTGAATAAGAACTGTTATGCTATTGGAGCTATGTCAAGTTATAGTCCGATTCGGACGGTAAATGAATGCTGAACATTGTAGAAGTCATTTTGTAATATTTCAGTTCATTCGGATAAGAATTGCATCTTATAGGGGCTCAAGAAGCCAAATTGGGAGAGAGGTTTATATGGGAGATGTATCAAGCTATATATATTGATCGATTCAGACCATATTACACACGTATGTTGAAAGTCATGAGAGAAGCCGTTGTACAAAATTTCTGCCAAATCGAATGAGAGGCTCAAGAAGTATTGGGTCAAAAACCCAGATCGGTTTATATGGCAGTTATAACAGGTTATGTTCCGATTAGCGACATACTTAGCACGGTTATTGGAAGACATAACAAAACACCTCATTCAAAATTTCAGCCAAATCGGATGAGAATTGGGCGCTCTTTTGGCTCAAGAAGTCAATATCCCAGATCGGTTTATATAGCAGCTATGTCCAAACATGAACTGATTTGGCCCATTTACAATCCCAACCGACCTACACTAATAAAAAGGATTCGTGCAAAATTTCAAGCGGCTAGCTTTACTCCTTCGAAAGTTAGCGTGCTTTCGACAGACAGACGGACGGACGGACATGGCTAGATCGACTTATGACATAAATAAATGACATGACGATCAAGACGCATATTTCGAGGTGTTACAAACAGAATGACGAAATAAGTATACCCCCATCCTATAGTGGAGGGTATAAACATTGGTTATATTGGTCTCGAGATAACGAGGTTTTTTGATACCGAAATGAGTCAAATAGACTTTTAAAGCTATTTCTGATGCCTCCGCTTTATGAAAATGGAAGGAAATAGTTATGTTTTGATGGCGAAAGATTACGAAAACGTGAATGGAAAAGGAACAATTTCCTTAAAAATTTACGGTATTATAAAGAAAACTTTGATAAAAGACAAGGCATAATTTTGATATTTTAAATTATTCTATGCATAGCTCCCTAATGGTATACGATGGCATAGTGCATTATTCATATTTTCTTATGCCCGTCACCATAGAATGCTGAAGGGCACCTTAAAATATTCATGACATCTTAAGTCGAACTAGCCATGTCCGTATGGGGATTTCTTGTTATGACCTCCCATTATCCTTTTTTTGGGTTGCCCAAAAAGTAATTGCGGATTTTTCATATAGTCTGCGTTGACAAATTTTTTCACAGCTTGTGACTCTGTGATTGCATTCTTTCTTCTGTCAGTTATCAGCTGTTACTTTTAGCTTGCTTTAGAAAAAAAGGGTAAAAAAATTATATTTGATTAAAGTTCATTCTAAGTTTTATTAAAAATGCATTTACTTTCTTTTAAAAAATCCGAAATTACTTTTTGGGCAACCCAATAGTTTCTGCCTATGATGACAAACATTTTTGTACCCTACACCATAGGTTGGGGGTATACTAGTTTCTTCATTCCGTTTGTAACACTTCGAAATGGTCATCTAAGACCCCACAAAGTACATATATTCTTGGTCGTCGTGATATTTTAAGTCGATCTAGCCATGTCAGTTCGTCCGTCTGTCCGTAGGCGCTTGAAAGCTTCCACAAATATTTATTGTTAGTGTAGGTCAATTTGGATTGTAAATGGGCAATATCGGTCCATAACCTGATATAGCTGCCTTATAAAGCTATATTGACTTATTGGGCCTCTAGAGGGCGCAATTCTTATTCGATTTGGCCGAAATTTAGCGTAAAGTGTTTTGGTTTGTCTCGCAACAACATCCGAAGAAGTTCATAACCTGATATAGCTGCCATATAAACCCGATATTCCTTCTTAAGCTTCAAGATATTCATGGTATTCGATTTGCCTGAAATTTTTTCAAATGCTTCTCCCATGACTTTTCAAATACATGTCAAATATTGTCGGAATCGGTCTATAGCCTGATAGAGCTCCCATATAAACCAAACTCCCGATTTTACTTCTTGAGCCCGTAAAGGGCTAGGAAGTGATGCTAATGCACATCACCAGATATGGGGAAGTTCGGATGTCAACGAAAGGGATGAGCTGCTTATTGAATATATTATAATTTGCATTCTGGCGATTTGTAAAAAAGGGGATAAACCGACCTTTATTACCAGGAACAGGCAGGAGGTACTAGATATTACTTTTGTGGCGGAAGATATAAGTGGAAGAATATGCGACTGGGAAGTGTTGAACGACCACAGCTTCTCTGATCATCGTTATATTAGATTAAGCCTTGGATAAAATACTGAAGTAATGGTCCCTCGGCTAAGCAGAAGAAGGGCGGATTGGGATAAATTTCGGCACAATTCTGCACCACTATCCCATCTAGACTAGAAAAGGAAGTGGAAACTGCGGAGGATATAGACATAGTAGTCAAGCGGATCATGAAAGCCCTGAATGACTCGCTTGTGTCAGCATACCCTAGTGCCAAGCCAAGGGGCAAACAGCGACCGCCATGGTGGACCCCAGAGCTGGTTGGTCTAAGGAAGGACTGCAGAAAACTCTTCAACAGTGCAAAAGCCACAAGAACACCACACGATTAGGGCATCTATAAGGCTGAGCTAAGAAAATATAAGGGCGAGCTTATAAAGGCTCAGAACAAATCCTGGGTAGAACAAATTGTGCAATTCCGTGGAGGATACATCTGAGGCCTCTCGGCTAAGGAAGATTCTGTCTTTGAGACCTATTACGGTGGGGTATATCCAGAAGTCAGAGAATGTATGGGCAATGTCTAGTGAAGAAACACTAGAACTACTCGTTGATGCACATTTTCGGGAAATTCTCCAACGGACCACGTGGCGCCAGAAAAGGTTGTCACTGATATGCATTCGTCGGAGGCCATTAAGGAAATTGTGTCTGAGCCGAAAATCCTTTGGGCGATAAGAAGTATCGACTCCTTTAAGTAGCCAGGCCCTGATGATGTATCACCGGTTGAATTACAAGCTGTGTCTGATAGACTGGTTCCCCGGCTTAGGGAGATATACTCTGCTTGTTTCAGAATGTCATTTATACCTGTGGGATGGAGGGACACGAAGGCCATTTTCACTCCGAAAGCAGGAAAACCCTACCACACGAAGGCGAAGGATTTTCGTCCTATTAGTCTGTCATCGTTTATGCTGAAGACTCTTGAGAGGTTGATAGAAACATATCTTAGGGCAAAAATCCCTGGACATCGCCTATCGCGTCAGTAGCATGCATATAGTAAAGGCAAATCCACTGAAATAGCCCTTCACGACCTAGTCGGCTACATAGAGTGTTCTCCCGCTGTTAACGGTAGCATTTCTTATATTGAAGGGGCTTTCAATAACGTAAAACCGACGTAAATCATGAAGGATTTGTTCCATTTACAGAAAGCGCAAAATACCTGGGTGTTTTGCTGGACAGGAAATTGAAGGCCACTCTTGCGGATTACACCCTACCTGAGCCGCTTGTTGATAAAAATGACTGTACCACTATTCCTGAAAGAACCGATTGAAACTACGATATCTCCGGTAACAGAAGATAAATAGACTTCTATACGGATGGTTCCAAACTAAACGACCAGGTGGGCCTTCGACTATCGCAGATCTCTCAACAAGATTGCTGAACAGTTCAAAATTCATCTGTTCTGGGCGACAAGATATCCAGGCCACAAAGATATCCCAGGGAAATCTAAAACAACAACAAAGACATCTAGACATGAAGAGGTCTACTGCTTTGCTGTCATTAGCTAGAACAGACGTCTCAGTCATTGTGTCCGTCATGACAGGCCACTGTCTAATCGGAAAACATGCTGACAGACTGAAGGTTGCCAGCAAAGACTTTTGCAGAAGCTGTAGGGACATCGAGGAAGAAGAGACTATAGAACCCCTTCTGTGTGTGTGTTCCGCACTAGCAGTCAGAAGGAGTTCCACTTTAGGTTTTCATTTCTTTGAGAACCTGCCTGATTTAGCGGATGTGAACATTCGCAAGTTGCGTGGCTTTTTAAAGCGATCTGGATGGTTCAACGGTAAGAACTAGAAGGCATCTTCTTTCTTCTGTTCCTGTGGTATCACAATGGACGAAAACGTCTAAGTGAGTCTGATGGCAGACTGCCACTTAAACCTAACCTAACCTAAATGACACAATTCTTATCAGGATACAATAATTTCTACTACAGGGTGGCTGATGAATATTGCTACAATGATGAATATTGCTACATTTTTTTTTCGGTGTATGGAATACATTTTTCTTTTATTCATGTTAAATTAAATTATTAAATTAATTATTAAATTATTATTAATTAAATTAATTAATTAATTAATTAAATTAATTATTAAATTATTATTATTAAATAGAAAAAAAGTTATTACATTTTTTTTTGGTAGCGGCTTTCATCAGCCACCCTGTATGATCTCCAATGTGCAATTCAATTATTTTCCGAATCTCATCATTACTTGATATAGCTCTAATAGCATAGCATAGCAATTTTTATCCATTATCTTTTGTTTGCCTAATAGTAGATACCGAGCAAAGAACTCGACAAATGCGATTTATGGTTTAGGATATATACGATTCGGCCCGCCCGAACGTAGCACGATTTTAGTTGTTTAATGCTCAGATGAACAAATACAAGGTTGTGGACTTATTTCCAAATTGTTCGCCGTTCAGCTCACTGTCATTTCAGTCATTATGTCCGTCATGTGAGATTACTGTCAGAGCAAAAACATGCTGACAGATTAAAGATTGCAAGTAATGACTTTTGCAGAAGCTGGGAAGAAGTCGAGGAAAAAGAGACTATAGAACATCTGCGGTAGGTGTGATCCGCACTAGCATATAGAAGGAGCTCCACTTCAGGTTTTCATCTCTTTGAGAACGTGCCTCATTTAGCAAATGTGAACATTTTCAAATTTTAAAATTATTAATTCGTTAAAGACATATAGCCAACAGCCCAAACAAATCGTTGATGACATTTTCATATAGTTGTCGCGATAATCATGAATGACGTGTGAAGTTGCATTGAAAACGAATTTATCATTATGTCTCATGACAATTCAAGTGACAGATCTGTTCCGATGTCCTTTAGAGAGCATCCATTTTTCGAAGAAATTGAGGCTGCTGGGTACTGAAGGTTATGCAACAGAAGAAGAAGGCGTTATGTCACATATGTTCCACATTGTGGTGGATTAGGTACTGTCTGAGACCTTTTAATAACCAAGAATGCTTTTTATACCCACCACCGAAGGATGGGGGTATATTCATTTTGTCATTCCGTTTGCAACACATCGAAATATCCATTTCCGACCCTATAAAGTATATATATTCTTGATCAGCGTAAAAATCTAAGACGATCTAGACATGTCCGTCCGTCTGTCTGTTGAAATCACGCTACAGTCTTTAAAAATAGAGATATTGAGCTGAAATTTTGCACAGATTCTTTTTTTGTCCCTAAGCAGGTTAAGTTCGAAGATGGGCTATATCGGACTATATCTTGATATAGCCCACATATAGACCGATCCGCCGATTTAGGGTCTTGGGCCCATAACAGCCACATTTATTATCCGATTTTGCTGAAATTTGGGACAGTGAGTTGTGTTAGGCCCTTCGATATCCTTCGTCAATTTGGCTCAGATCGGTCCAGATTTGGGTATGGCTGCCATATAGACCGATCCTCCGATTTAGGGTCTAAGGCCCATAAAAGCCACATTTATTATCCGATTTCGCTGAAATTTGGGACTGTGAGTTGTGTTAGGCCTTTCGACATCCTTCGTTAAATTAGCCCAGATCGGTCCAGATTTGGATATAGCTGCCATATAGACCGATCCTCCGGTTTAGGGTCTTAGGCCCACAAAAGCCACATTTATTATCCGATTTTGATGAAATTCGGGACAGTGAATTGTGTAAGCTCATCGACATCCTTCGTTAATTTGGCTCAGATGGGTTCAGATTTGGATATAGCTGCCATATAGATCGATCCTCCGATTTATGGTGTTAGGCCCATAAAAGCCACATTTATTGTCCGATTTTGCTGAAATTTGGGACAGTGAGTTGTGTTAGGCCCTTCGACCATCTCTCGTCAATTTGGTTCATATCGGTTCAGATTTGGATATAGCTGCCATATGGACCGATTTCTCGATTTATAGTTTTGGGCCCATAAAATTCTCATTTATTATCCGATGTCGCCGAAATTTGGGACAGTGTGTTAAGTTAAGATCCTTGACATACTTCTGCAATATCGCACAGATCGGTCCAGATTTGGATATAGCTGCCATATAGACCGATATCTAGGCTTTAGGTTTTGGGGCTATAAAAGACGCATTTATTGTCCGATGTCGCTGAAATTTGAGACAGTGAGTTTGGCTAGGCTCTTCGACGTCCTTCTTCAATTTTGCCCAGATCGGTCCAGATTTGAATATAGCTGCCATATAGACCGATCTCTCGATTTAAGGTTTTGGGCCCATAAAACAGGCATTTATTGTCCGATTTCGCCAATATTTAGGACAGTGCTATGCGTTAGGCTCTTCGACATTCTTTATGCAACTTGGCCCAAATCGGTCCAGATTTGGATAAAGCTGCCATGTAGACCGATATCTCGATTTAAAGTCTTGGCCCCATAAAAGGCGCATTTATAATCCGATTTCCCTGAAATTTGACAGCGTGACTTATATTAGGCTTTTCGATATCCGTGTCGTATATAGTTCCGATCGGTTTATTTTTAGATATAGCTAGTGTACTTATTAGTATTTGGTCCAAATCGGAACATATTTTGATGAAACTGATATGGGACATAAGGTATGAAATTTTCACCGAATTTTGATGAAAGGTGGTTTACATATATACCAGAGGTGGTGGGTATCCAAAGTTCGGCCCGGCCGAACTTAACGCCTTTTTACTTGTTAAAATTACTTTCCTTTTTTTTTATTATTCCCAAAAGTTGAGGAAGAATTCATCTTTAGTTTGAGTACAGATCCGAAGAACTCAAATCCATATCTTGCTTTAAAATACATTTTCAATTATGCTGTAATTACATACAAACATTTGTTACTCGCATTCATTTCCCAGAGTTCGTTAACAACAAGCTTGTATTTGACGAAGTCACTCAGATAGCCTAATTAGGTCAACTTCTTCATCGCCCCTAGTAAATACTGACTGAATTTTATGGTTCATAATTTTTGTAGCATGCTTTGCTGATTACATGCATTTTCATTGTTACTATGTACATACGTAGTATGTCCCTTGCAGCAAAAAAAGCAGCCGCATACACATCTGTGGAATGCTGGCAAGGAAGAAAAAAAAACGACAAATTCTCCAAAGCTGATAAATGAAAGTGATGTGGGGAATTTACACAAAGTCATAAAGTCATGTGAGTTTCATCGGGCCCCACAGGAATTTAAATGAAATTCATAATTATCCTATCCAAGCAGTTTCGTTCATACTTTCGTTGGGAATGTTGGTTTTGCATTTGCACACATTTATCCTGACAAAAGTGTTGTTAATATGAAATCCCTTTACAGATGACATACCTTTTTTATGTCGCCCCATGCTATAACCATAAAAGGCTAAGATACACTGGCTCCATCCCCATCATCGAATGCTCTTACACACAAACACATACACCGTAGGGATATTATCCTTCTTGCTAAAAATGTGTATTTACGAATGAGCTTTGAAACGAATTCACATGACAAATACTTTCGTTGCAGGCAAAAGAATAGGATGTGGCCCAAAATATATGTATAAAAAACCAAAGTGAGAAAGCGAGGAACAGCAAAGACAGCACAGAAAATAATGATTATAATGAAAGCATCTAACAATACATCCCATCTCATTATGCCTCAGCATGCGGGATGGACCTAGTCTCTGTAGTCGTAGACTAGAACGAGGACATCACTAGGATGCGGAGGCTAGCAAAAACCTAAGCTAATCACTCTTTTATAACAAATGAAAACTTAACATGAATGTAATTAGTTACATACATATCCATACACACTCGCTATCAAATGGCCATTTGTGTCTGACGAAACAACGAATCCAAAAACAAGGCTTAATGAAATAAAATAGAAGGAGTACTCACATACTCACACATACACCTTTGCTTCAAAAAACACATATAATCTCTAGTACAAGCATGCCATTACATTATCAGGATGACTATGTACCCATGGTGTGTGTACCATTGTCTTGCAACACAACACTCACGAACACATAATTTGGCATATATTTTGGCTCTCACACACGAACAATTACTAAAAACATAATAGCTAATGACTTTGTGTCAAACACAAGACACATATGTAGGGCACGTTTAATGCCCACAACTGAGTACAGTGACTAATAAAATTGTTCAACTTCCAACTTTTCCATTGGCACTCAGTCTAGCATAATCGTACTCAGAACTTTTGATGTACGACCATTATTTATATTGAAACAAGTAAAAGGGTGCTAAGTTCGGGCAGGCCGAATCTTATATACCCTCCACCATGGATCGCATTTGTCGAGTTCTTTTCCCGGCATCTCTTCTTAGGCAAAAAATAAGGATATAAGAAAAGATTTGCCCTGCTTTCAGAGCGATGTCAAGATATGGTCCGGTTTGGACCACAATTAAATTATATGTTGGAGACCTGTGTAAAATGTCAGCCAATTCGAATAAGAACTGCACCCTTTGGGGGCTCAAGAAGTAAAATAGAGAGATCGATTTATATGGGAGCTGTATCGGGTTATAGACAGATTCAGCCATAATAAACACGTATGTTGATGGTCATGAGAGAATCCGTCGTACAAAATTTCAGGCAAATCGGATAATAATTGCGACCTCTAGAGGCTCAAGAAGTCAAAATCCCAGATCGGTTTATATGGCAGCTATATCAGGTTATGAACCGATTTGAACCTTATTTGACACAGTTGTTGAAAGTAAGAATAAAATACGTCTTGCAAAACTTCATTCCAATCGGATAAGAATTGCGCCCTCTAGATGCTCAAAAAGTCAAGACCCTAGATCGGTTTGTATGACAGCTATATCAGGTTATGAACCGATTTCAACCATACTTGGCACAGTTGTTGGATATCATAACAAAACTTGACGTGCAAAATTTCATTCCAATCGGATAAGAATCAAACATGGACCTACCGGTCCATGTTTGATGGATTGGCCCATTTACAATACCAACCGACCTACACTAATAAGAAGTATTTGTGCAAAATTTCAAGCGGCTAGCTTTACTCCTTCGGAAGTTAGCGTGCTTTCTACAGACAGACGGACGGACGGACAGACGGACGGACAGACGGACGGACATGGCTAGATCGACATAAAATGTCGCGACGATCAAGAATCTATATACTTTATGGGTCTCAGACGAATATTTCGAGTAGTTACAAACAGAATGACGAAATTAGTATACCCCCCATCCTATGGTGGAGGGTATAAAAATTAGTTTGACAAAAAAAAAATTTTTATCTCGTGACCTTTTCCTGTGACCATTCTTCACAGTTATCGACGTGGATTATGGCGATTCGTGTATGAGGCCAAAACAATCGACCGTGTGGGCCTTCGAAGACAACTTTCATTTGCCAAACCCAACGAAAAGAGGTCTGTTTCTGGTCATGTGGTAACGGTTCCGCTTGAGCAACGTAGAACTGTCTACTTTGAGTGGTACACCACAATTTGATGGGAGGGGGTCACCGTACACTCAAAAAACAGTCACACAATGGTTGAGTTAAAATAAACTACTATGCATTGGGAAAAAGTACAGCCAATAGACGGGGTTGTCGAGCGTGGTTAATGTAGTAATTGTATCATAGAGGCGTTTTCGCAATTAATACGAATTAAAATCAACATACCAACGGACTGCCCTTGAAGCCATCACACCTTATATGGTTGAAAAGTCTTCTAACTAAATACGAAACGCGTCCCATAGCAGATGATATCAGTTGCAATCAGTGGCTTTCTTTTTCCATTTGCAAAGAAAATCTCCGATCATTGAGCGCGTCTCGAAAGAGAAACAAACAAAAGTTTGATGATCTTCTCCCCAGCAAGCAAAAAACTTGATAATGAAAAAAATAAACTACTTTCGAATAAAGTTGAACTTTATATAAAAACAATTTTATTCGTTACTAGTTAATGCATTTCTAAAATATACTTACATAAAATGAACTTCATTATGGTGCAACGTTACTAAATGGAACTAAATTATTCTTTATTCAGTGCATATGATGAACAATAGTGAAAGATAATTTGAACTGAACTCAATACAATTGATGGTATATAATGTTCGAAATTTTTACAGTACAAACTTTATAAAATTTTTGTAAAATGTCTGCTTCTATTTTGTTCAGTTTTAACTAACACGTAGAAATAATTTTTTTAATTGTAGATGTAGTAATTATTCTCATATTGTATTAATCCCTTGTTTTATTTTATTAATATATCTCGAATTTACACTTTGTTAATATATATATATATATTTACTATTAAAATAAAAATGTTCACACTTTCAATGGCTTCGCAAAATTCGAAATTGCAAATAAGTCGCATAGTGGTAAGCAGCATATTTTCCCAGAAGTTCAGTTACGCCATATCCACAATATTTTATAGACTGTTAACAAATAAACGAAAGTGTTTAGTGTAGATACATAGTTTTATTTTCAATCTATTACTCACTATGAAAGGTGTACGTCGGCGTGTTATCAGTTGTAAAAATCCTTTGTGAAATCATATGCGTTGAAAAATTCCATAGCTGCATAAAAAATATTTGGCATTTCAATTTTAAAAGTTTCTGGAAACAAAGTTAAATCAAAGCCAGATCAATTTTTTTTTTTTTATACCTACCACCAAAGGATGAGCGTATACTAATTTAGTCATTCCGATTTCGAAATATTGATCCGCGACCCCATAAAGCGTATATATTCTGTATTGTCTCGACATTCTGAGTCGATCTAGCCATGTTCGTCCGTCTCTGGAAAACATGATAGCAGTTGAACGCATAAAGCCAGCCGCTTGAAATTTTGCACAGATACTACCGATGTAGATCGTTGGAGATTTCATCTGGGCCATATCGGTTGGATTTATATACAGCTCCCATGCAAACCGATCTCCCGATTTGATTTTTTGAGCCTCTTGAAGCCCCAATTTTCGTCCGATAAACCGATCTCCGTTTTAACTTCTTGAGCCCTTATAAGCCTCAATTTTTTGTCCGATTTGGCTGAAAGTTTGCATGAAGTGTTTTGCTATGACTTGCAGCAACTGTGCTTAGAACGGTTTAAATCGGAATATAATCCATATAACTCCCATATAAACCGATCTCCCGATTTGACTTCTGGAGCCCTTACAAGCCGCAATTTTTGTCCGATTTGGGTAAAATTTTTGCATGTTGTGTACTGTTACGGCTTCCAACAACTGTGCCAAATACGGTCCAAATCAGTCTATTACCTGATATAGCCTTGTTCGGTTCCTAGAAGCTTTAATTTTTGTTAATTTGACAGTATTTATGGTATGTAGAACAAAATAATGCCCTTAAACCAAATTTATTTTGTATAAATTTTTAGCAGAATCTATTGTGGTGGGTTCTCAAGATTCGGGCCGTCCGAACATAGGGCGCTTTTACTTGTTAATGTCTAATTCTAACAAATTTTCAGGCCATGTCACGCTACATTTTTGGGTTGTTCTGGGCAGTAGCGCTAAGAACTAATTTCCTCTACACCATGGCAGCATATTAAGTTTCTTCCTGTAATTGTGTTCTGAAACGAGAAAGAAAAACATTGTTTGAACAGAAAGAAGACATATCGTTACTCGCCGAATTTATGTACAAAAAAATTTCTATTTTATGCATCGACCTTCCATTGATACAGGCATGCGGTTTGATAGTCGGCCTCCTTCTGCAGTAACGCTAAAAAGACGGGGGTGACTTAGATTGAAGCTCCTTGAGGCTTCCTTTACCATAAACTTTGTAGCGATAAGAATTCGATCAACCTCGTTGTTACAATATTCTGATGTCTCCGTTAGTCCCGTCGCACCAGTAGAAAATGTCTTTTCATCAAACGCCTCAACATGTCCTCTGTTGTGTCTGCTTTTAATAGAGCTGGCAAACTATCGATAATTGCAACATTCGATATTTTCGATAGTTTTAATAATAACTATCGTTAACTTCCCATCACCTACATTTCAAACGAAAATGAGAAGTAACAAGTAAAAGCGTGCTAAATTCGGCCGGGCCGAATCTTATATACCCTCCACCATGGAGCGCATTTGTCGAGTTCTTTTCCCGGCATCTCTTCTTAGGCAAAAAAAGGATATAAGAAGAGATTTGCTCTGCTATTAGAGCGATATCAAGATATGGTCCGGTTTGGACCACAATTAAATTATATATTGGAGACCTGTGTAAAATGTCAGCCAATTCGAATAAGAATTGCGCCCTTTAGGGGTTCAAGAAATAAAATAGAGAGATCGATTTATATGGGACCTGTATCGGGCTATTCACCGATTCAGACCATAATAAACACGTATGTTGATGGTCATGAGAGAATCCGTCTTACAAAATTTCAGGCATATCGGATAATAATTGCGACCTCTAGAGGCTCAAGAAGTCAAGATCCCAGATCGGTTTATATGGCAGCTATATCAGGTTATGAACCGATTTGAACCATACTTTGCACAGTTGTTGGATATCATAACAAAATACTACGTGCAAAATTTCATTCCAATCGGATAAGAATTGCGCACTCTAGAGGCTCAAGAAGTCAAGACCCAAGATCGGTTTATATGGCAGCTATATCGAGTTATGGCCCGATTTGAACCATACTTGGCACAGTTGTTGGATATCATAACAAAACACGTCGTGCAAAATTTCATTCCAATCGGATAAGAATTGCGCCCTCTAGAGGCTCAAGAAGTCAAGACCCAAGATCGGTTTATATGGCAGCTATATCAAAACATGGACCGATATGGTCCATTTACAATGCCAACCGACCTACACTAATAAGAAGTATTTGTGCAAAATTTCAAGCGGCTAGCTTTACTCCTTCGGAAGTTAGCGTGCTTTCGACAGACAGACGGACGGACACGGCTAGATCGACAAAAAATTTCACAACGATCAAGAATATAAATATATACATTATGGGATCTCATACGAATATTTCGAGTAGTTACAAACAGAATGACGAAATTAGTACGCCCCCCATCCTATGGTGGAGGGTATAACAAGTTAAAAGGCGTTAAGTTCGGCCGGGCCGAACTTTGGATACCCACCCTTTGGATAAACCACCTTTTGTCAAAATCCGGTGAAAAATGCATACCTTATGCCCCATAGCAGCTATATCGAAAAATGTTCCGATTTGGACCAAATACCAATAAGTACAAGTCAATTCTTCAATTGTGCATAACAAAATAGTGATCTTTTTAGTAGCTATATCTAAAACTAAACCGATCTGAACCATATCAGCAGATGACGAAAAGCCTAACATAAGTCACTGTGTCAAATTTCAGTGAAATCGGATTATAAATGCGCCTTTTATGGGCCCAAGACTTATGCGCCTATTTTGGTCCCAGAACCTTAAATCGAGAGATCAGTCTATATTGCAGCTATATCCAAATCTGAACCGATCTGAGCCAAATTGTAAAAGAATGTCGAAGGGCCTAACACAACTCACTGTCCCAAATTTCGGCAAAATCAGATAATAAATGTGCCTTTTATGGGCCTAAGACACTAAATCGGCGGATCGGTCTATATGGCAGCTATATCCAAATCTGGACCTATCTGGGCCAAATTGACAAGGGATTTTGACGGGCAGTAACATAAGTCACTGTCCCAAATTTCAACAAAATCGATTGGCAGATCGGTCTACATGTCAGCTATATCAAAATCTGGACCGATCTGGGCCAAATTGACGAAGGATATCGAAGGGCCTTACATAACCCACTGTCCCAAATTTCAGCAAAATCAGGTCATAAATGTGGCATTTAAAGACTTAAGACCCGAAATTGGCGGATCGGTCATATGGGGGCTATAGTCCGATATAGCCCATCTTCGAACTTAACCTGCTATGGGCAAGAAAAGCATCTTTGCAAAGTTTCAACTCAATATCTCTATTTTTAAAGATTGTAGTGTGATTTCAACAGACAGACGGACGGACATGTTTAGATCGTCTTAGATTTTTACGCTGATCAAGAATATATATACTTTATAGGGTTGGAAATGGATATTTCGATGTGTTGCAAACGGAATGACAAAATGAATATACCCCCATCCTTCGGGTATAAAAATCAGGAGATCGATTTATATGGAAGCAATATCAGTGCACAGACCAAATAAAATCAAGGTTTATAAAGTCAGTTGGAAGTCATAAGAGAAATCACTGTCAAAGTATTTGTCTAATCGGATGAAAATTGCGCTCTCTATGGGCGCAATATATCTTAAATGATATACTCAGTGTCGGATAGCCTATTTTTGTTTAGTTTTGCCAAAAATTTAAGTTTTGCGATATTATCCATCGGAAAAATATTAATCGATATTCAGCCAAAAAATTAAATATCGATAGCATCGATAGTGCCATCGATATTTTGCCAGCTTTAGCTCTCACTCCCATGTCGTCTACTAACGTTTTAGTTCGGACATGGGCTTTTGAAAAAACTTTTTCATCTTGGCGGTGTAAAAAGTGCTATTTCATTCCAATCGGATAAGAATTGCGCCCTCTAGAGGCTCAAGAAGTCAAGACCCAAGATCGGTTTATATGGCAGCTATATAAAAACATGGACCGATATGGCCCATTTACAATACCAACCGACCTACACTAATAAGAAGTATTTGTTCAAAATTTCAAGCGGCTAGCTTTACTCCTTCGGAAGTTAGCGTGCTTTCGACAGACAGACGGACGGACACGGCTAGATCGACAAAAAATTTCACAACGATCAAGAATATAAATATATACATTATGGGATCTCATACGAATATTTCGAGTAGTTACAAACAGAATGACGAAATTAGTACGCCCCCCATCCTATGGTGGAGGGTATAACAAGTTAAAAGGCGTTAAGTTCGGCCGGGCCGAACTTTGGATACCCACCCTTTGGATAAACCACCTTTTGTCAAAATCCGGTGAAAAATGCATACCTTATGCCCCATAGCAGCTATATCGAAAAATGTTCCGATTTGGACCAAATACCAATAAGTACAAGTCAATTCTTCAATTGTGCATAACAAAATAGTGATCTTTTTAGTAGCTATATCTAAAACTAAACCAATCTGAACCATATCAGCAGATGACGAAAAGCCTAACATAAGTCACTGTGTCAAATTTCAGTGAAATCGGATTATAAATGCGCCTTTTATGGGCCCAAGACTTATGCGCCTATTTTGGTCCCAGAACCTTAAATCGAGAGATCAGTCTATATTGCAGCTATATCCAAATCTGAACCGATCTGAGCCAAATTGTAAAAGAATGTCGAAGGGCCTAACACAACTCACTGTCCCAAATTTCGGCAAAATCAGATAATAAATGTGCCTTTTATGGGCCTAAGACACTAAATCGGCGGATCGGTCTATATGGCAGCTATATCCAAATCTGGACCTATCTGGGCCAAATTGACAAGGGATTTTGACGGGCAGTAACATAAGTCACTGTCCCAAATTTCAACAAAATCGATTGGCAGATCGGTCTACATATCAGCTATATCAAAATCTGGACCGATCTGGGCCAAATTGACGAAGGATATCGAAGGGCCTTACATAACCCACTGTCCCAAATTTCAGCAAAATCAGGTCATAAATGTGGCATTTAAAGACTTAAGACCCGAAATTGGCAGATCGGTCTATATGGGGGCTATAGTCCGATATAGCCCATCTTCGAACTTAACCTGCTATGGGCAAGAAAAGCATCTTTGCAAAGTTTCAACTCAATATCTCTATTTTTAAAGATTGTAGTGTGATTTCAACAGACAGACGGACGGACATGTTTAGATCGTCTTAGATTTTTACGCTGATCAAGAATATATATACTTTATAGGGTTGGAAATGGATATTTCGATGTGTTGCAAACGGAATGACAAAATGAATATACCCCCATCCTTCGGGTATAAAAATCAGGAGATCGATTTATATGGAAGCAATATCAGTGCACAGACCAAATAAAATCAAGGTTTATAAAGTCAGTTGGAAGTCATAAGAGAAATCACTGTCAAAGTATTTGTCTAATCGGATGAAAATTGCGCTCTCTATGGGCGCAATATATCTTAAATGATATACTCAGTGTCGGATAGCCTATTTTTGTTTAGTTTTGCCAAAAATTTAAGTTTTGCGATATTATCCATCGGAAAAATATTAATCGATATTCAGCCAAAAAATTAAATATCGATAGCATCGATAGTGCCATCGATATTTTGCCAGCTTTAGCTCTCACTCCCATGTCGTCTACTAACGTTTTAGTTCGGACATGGGCTTTTGAAAAAACTTTTTCATCTTGGCGGTGTAAAAAGTGCTATCGATCTGTTCGAAGAAAAGCTTCCGGGAGACACGGTTTGCCGCACTGATAATCTTATTGTATTTCTTAAGCCGTTTTCAGACACAACCCACCAACACAATCCATAAACTTCTGTTTTTACAGCATGCTCTGTTTTAAAGTTGCGAAACTCCCCAGTCATGCAGGGTTTTTCTTGCGCTGATTTCCTTTCTCGAAGAGGACAACTATGTTCGAAAGACCCCAATATTAAAATTGTAGTCCTGTTGACATTGTCGTCAATGTCTTAAATGCTTGGACAATTTATTTATCGTGTTCAGGTCTTCTTCGGAGTAGGCTCGCGAATTTAGTCCAGTCTCCTTATTAGATTCTGTGTTGGCTGTCCTATTCTAAACCTAATGTAGCGATGGTCACTGCTCCATGGAGACGCCCGTATCCACAGGTACCAGTGTTACCAATATTAGTATTCAAGAATTCTGCTAGGGCTTGGGCAAGCTTATTTGTGTTGGTACTACCCCACGGTCTCGATGAGTCGAAAGGCATATAAAGTGAGGCCAGGTATTTTCCACCGTCTCCCTGTCACATCACTGTTGCATCCGATGTTGAAAACTCTGGGGAAAATGTATAATTTTAATGACAAGTAATGCAGGTCTCTCGGCCGAGTACCAGACTTGCCATAGGATTATTGGTAGTTGATATGGTTCAGTCCATAAACTTTGCTTTATCTGGATGGTCTCAATCTTTGGTATATGGCCTGTATATGGGCTTGTTGGGAATGGGTGATGTTCTCATTGTCGGCTATCTGTTCTTTAGGCTGCATTAAGTTTCCTGTCACTGCAGTGCCTGATGTTCCAATATTAGAATCTTTGCCTATCCAAATCTTGAAAATCTTCGGAGTGGGTGTTGGTCTCATCGTCGGCTTCCTTCTAATTACGCTGCATTGAGTCTCCTATCACTGCACTGCCTGATGTTTCAATATTAGGCGGTATCTCCTGCCACTACAATCCCTAATGTTTCAATATGAGGATCTTTGTCTCTCCTGGTTGTTTCAATCTTGAAAAAGACAGCCTTGGTTTCCTTAGAATGCCATGGCTTTAGTCTTAGCCGAACTTGTCATGGAAACTTGATCATCCCCAGCACAAAGAGAGTCTCTTAATCATTATCCTCCCTGTGGAAGAACTCACATTTCTCTGTGACCAAGCATTGGTTTTGCTTGCCTATGAATGCGTTCCGTCACGAATTTTCTGTCCCATCTCCTGATGAAGACCGGCGCTCTTGTAAGCGAGGGATGTCCAATTTTTCTCACCAGGTCGAGTTTTGCGCCCTCCCAAGGAGTGTGGATACTTCCAACGAGCTTTTTGAATGTATCAATTTTGTTGACCCAAAACGCAGCATCAAGATGTCCCCTCTATACTCGCAGCTGATAATTTTATGCCTGAATATCGATTGTTAATTTTTCTATGGATACTATCGGAAAAGTTAATCTTTTTGCAAAATTAAACAAAAATAAGCGATGCGACACTAAATCTATCCTTTAAGATGCATTGCGCCTATAGAGGGCGCAATTTTCATCCGATTATGCTAACATTTTGTGCAATGATATCTCTTACGACTTCCAACTGAATTTATTAATCTTGGTTTTATTTAGTCTGCGCATTGATATTGCTTCGATATAAATCGATCTCCTGATTTTTAGTTCTCATTTCCGTTTGAAATATAGGAAATGGGAAAATAACGATAGTATCGGTACTATCAATATTTATTATAAAAACTATCGAAAATATCAAATGTTGAGATAATCGATAGTTTGCCAGTTTTAAGTCACAGTGCTCCACGAAGACTCAGGGGCCATGCGCGCTACCTTCGTAGCTGCTCCGATTTTGACTCTCTCTGTAGGACACTGTCTGGAGTCTTCATTAAGGGAGGGCTGGCTTGGTCTTCCCAGAATTGAAAGCAGGGAGCTCCTTTTCTTTTTCAGCGTTTTAGCAGTGTTATGCTCTTCTCTTTCCTTCTTCCGTAGAAGTGCTTGGAATGACAGTTCTATCCCTACCAGCATCCTGTACTTTGTGCTGCCAGTGTATTCTACTCAGTCTCCATCGTCGTGTCCCGGATTGCTTTCTCGGTGTGTTGCGTTAGCCTCGTTCGTTCGATCTTGTCATGATGAGTTTCCTAACGCATCCAGGAGGAGTTAAAAAAATAGTGGAACCACTCTTCCTCAGGGCGCTTGATATTTGCTGGACGACTCCATCTTATATGCTTCACTAGCTGCTGCTGTCCAAGTACATTTAGATTTCCCTTCCCAGAGGCACACACCTTGCGCCTCATCCATTCGGATAACCCAAGCACACAGGGCTTGTCAAATCCCGTCTCTACGAGTACGGTATGTTGATATACTATTTTGATACAAATACACTTACTTGTCTATCATTACAAACTAATTTCCAGTACCAAGCCTCCCAGACTTATCTCTTTCAACCGGGTGATGTTCTTTTAATACTGGGTAGAAGCAAAAAAGGCACCTAGACGCAATTTTAAATCCTCGTGGAGTAATTATTGCAAGAAATTTTAAATATACTTCTGCAAAGGCTGGTTAAGATAATTTATAACAATTGTCAAAAATTATTTTACAAAATAAAATTAAACCAAACCATGTAAAGTGCATCAAATTTTTTCCACCACTGTGTATGCGTATGTGTTCACATGGCCACCCACATGAGCCTCGTTATGGGTGCATCATGTATTTATGCTAGGCCCAAGCAACAAAGAGGAGTATACTCTTTACCCAGAGCCAAAAATGTCGCATTACCAGAAACTATGTTAAGAAAAGGACAAGGGTTATCCTGGGAGAACAACATGACCATGACGCATACATAATGGGCCATACCAAAAAGGGTTGAGTCCAGCAAAAGACAACAGCAATAAGAAAGAAGAAATGTAGGCTGTTGCATGAATTATAGATGAATGTTATAAAGGCCTACATTGTTAACTTAACATTTAACGCCTTAAAATTAACAATTCAAACAGATATATGTGACACTTCTCTCATGATGTTCTCACGTACAATCTCACCCCCTCTCTCACTGCTCACAAAGGTTGGAAGGACATTAATGTATAAACGCACACATGCACTTAAATAGAGAAACAAATGTAATCACAAAATGAAAAGAAGCATCATAAACCACATAAGCAAGTATATAACATAAGGCGTTGAAATATTTACATTAACACAAAGGACTTGGGGTAAGGATATGTTTCACATATGTGAACAGTGTTTCGTCACTCCGCCTGTAATTAATCGAATTATTGATCTGAGACCTCGTCAGTCTGTCTATCGAAAGCACGCTTTTTTGCAATAGAGTAAAACTCATTGTATAGTTATAAATTTAATTTAATCGCCACTTATATTGGTGACCAACATAAACAGCTTACTACGGAGCCTGACTGAAGAGAGATGTGCCTGCTATGCAGGCCATGTTATAACACTTCTTAGTGATAAGAGTCCGAACTTGCTCAACAGGAAGGCCGAAAGGACCTAGGGTCAGAAAGGTAACCCAAAGAAGACTGAAATCCAGCTGTTTATGAGGAAAACGAAAATGAGCCAATTCGAGGTGCCATGTTTCTCAACAGAACGATTTCGATTTCTGATAAGTTCAAATACATACTTGGGTGTATTCTTGGATAGAAAACAGAACGATGTGTCGCACCCATAAGCGTACAAGCGGGAAGGCTGATGGATATTGCGCACAACGGGCTAAAATGGGACCTGAGTCCGAGGCCAGTTCACTGGCTTCTTTGACCTAATCGACACAAACCTTTTCTTATTGTTGGGCAATTGTCAAATTGTGGGGAAGGTTTTCATGCAATATCGAATGTTTGCTATTGGAAGAATCTTCTATGTGACATACCGTGAGTCACATGACGATCTTGCGTTATAAGTTCACGAAAGCATCAATGTTCTCTGGTACAACGGCTGTTTTTGAACGACATTCATAGAATTCTGAATTGATTATATCAGTTTTTCACAGAGCTATAGGATGGCGCATCATAACCATACAAATATTTGAGTTCATCAATGCTCTCATGTCGTGAAAATCCACGCCGCAAATTGTGAAAAATGGTCGCACAGGTTACTTCCATTTTTAAGTCAAATTAATTTTTTCAAGTCACTATAAACAACACAAATGATGACAAACGTCCGTTCCGTTCCGAATACGATAAAGCTAGAAAATGTCAAACTTGTCAGATTGCATATGACAACACTTGGTGTTCTTTAGACCAGAAATATATATAGCAGTCTTCGTAATAAATTACATCTTTGTTGTTTGGTGGACTGCGACGTATTTTGCTTATTGCTTTTCCCTATTGCCGAAAAAAAATATCTTTTATAGTGTTAGACAGTCTATTATACTTATCGTATCTAACTTTAACATAAATATGTCTCTTCACTTCACATATAACACCATGATGTACTTAGTATATATGCCAAGACTTTTTAGGCAAAACAAAACACCAGCACCAACCACAATCATTTACAACAGTCACCAGAGGGCGTCAATAAAATAAGAATTCTTGCATGTAACCATTACATTACAAAAAAACACAAATATACAAAAAACACACATGTTCTGCAACATAAAATCTAGGATAACACGAAAAGAGGTTTTGTTGTATAGGGGTAAAAAGCGACAAATAATTTCATGACAGCTCCCAATATACAATAAGTTTTAGCACAAGAGAGCATAACAAGTTGTTTCCAACACCAAAAGCCACTCTTCACTCTACTAAATCTACACAGAAAAAAAAATTATTGCATTAAAATATCAACGACGATATTTATGTGTGAAAAGTGTTGATGCTTAAATTTTGGTAATTGAGTTAATGATTATAGTTGCTGAAGTCGGTCTGCTGATAGTTGACAGAGGAAACTTTGAAAGTTTAAGGATTTTCAACAAAAATGTTTTTTGAGTTAGTTTTTGGTAATAAAGGAACAAACAACATACCAATTTTTTTCTTAAGAAACAAATATAATTGTTAAATAGCAAATCTACGACTCACCAACAAATATTTTGAAATGTTTTGCTCTCAACGAACTATATACAAACTTTGTTGTTGAGCATACATTTAATTTGTTCCAATTTGTACCCTGGGTTGCTAAAATTTTAATTTGATTTGCTGCAGAAAAATTGACAAATTTTGTAGTTGATTTTTCAACAAAAGTTGTTGTTTTCCAAATTTATTTTTAATCTGTGTAAAACAATAATGCAAATTGCAAATTTGTCCATGAATATTCCATTAAGGAACATGGGCAAACTTCTCACATATCAATGAGTGTTGCCCGATTCAAGTTTAATCACAATGGTAAGGGTCTTAAGGCCGAATCCAAACGGCGTGCCACAGTGAGACGTCTCTTTGGGGCGAAGTTTTTACATGGATGCCATACCATTTTTTCAAACGGCATAGTTCCTCGCAAATGTCACCATCATTAGGAGGAGATAACCACCGCTGAAACTTTTTTCTGATGTTCTCGCCAGGATTCGAGCCCAAGCGTTCAGCGTCATAGGTCGACATGCTATCCTCTGGACTGCGGTGGCCTCCAATAACAATAAAATTAAGCAAAACGACATAAAATTGGTCTGGTACGGTCCGGGCCTGCCGAACCTTTGTAAAAAAATCCTTTGGCAAACTGATTAAGTGTTTTCCTGTTTGCTGCATTCTTCGTCTTAATAACACTGCGGTAAACGGGATTGACCGTACCAAATGAAGGTTTTTTAAACAAACATACCTTGTGCAGATTGTAAAGCAGCCGTGTCCAAAATGAAAATGTGACTGTATGTGTAAAATATGTACTCTTTTTATTACCAAGTATTTTTGACTGAATGATTGATGTTTTTGCTTTTCCTCCTAAAGACACGACAATTGGGTCATTTGCCCCATTATGACAATATGGAACTCAAATGAAAAGTACTTGAGTTTTGGGGTACGCCCTAAAGTGTTTTGGGGTACGGCCATAAGCACTTCCTAAACGGAACTTCATTTCCGTTGGGAATAAAGAAAGAATTTGACATCTATTTTCAGTGAAAAATGCCGGTGGCCGCCACAGCCCCGAAACAACCTCCAAACGGTTCATATCTACCGGCCATGGCACCATGGGGTTCAAATTAAAGGGATTTGGAAGTGCAGTACAAATTTGATATCCATATTTGAGTCGAAATGTCTGAGATGCCATCCCTCCCCAAATCAGAACATTACCCTTAGGAAGAACATTACCACCAGGAAGCGAGAAGGGGCAAATTCTCACACATCAATGAGTTCCTTTCGATTAAACTCAATGATAAGGGACTTTTTTTATAGCCGAGACCAAACGGTGTCCAGCAGTGCGATACTTCTTGGGGGAAAACCAAATTTTTCTGATATGAAAATTAATCGTAGGATATAAGAGGATATAAAAATAACACACCAGAATATTGATTCCTAGTAACACACATTCTGCTCAATTTTTTACAGGATACAATGACAGCATGAAGATGGCATAGTCTGCATGAACGCTTTAGTGTCATTAGCGTTACAAGACATATATTAGGGCCTTGCTAAAATCCATTGAAAAGCAATATAAGACAAATATGCTTTAATATGAAGTAAAAACTTTTACCAAAGGAATCGGTGTAAAGTTGTGTATCATTTGCCCGAATCCTTAAAGTTGAGTAACAGCAACAATCTTGGTCCGATCTGTACCAAAGGTCCATGGGCACCCCTTACAAAAACTACCAAAAAATTGCGAGTGTCGGCTTGGGGTGCCTATATATATATATATATATATATTGGGTTATTGGGTTGCCCAAAAAGTAATTGCAGATTTTTCATATAGTCGGCGTTGACAAATTTTTTCAACGGCTTGTGACTCTGTAATTACATTCTTTCTTCTGTCAGTTATCAGCTGTTACTTTTAGCTTGCTTTAGAAAAAAAGTGCGCGAAATTTTTTTACATTTGTTTGTTTGGCGTCAATTTTAATATGGGTACCACATGTATTGAAAGAAATTCATTTAACAAACCGAATCAACGCTTGTGATATGCACCTTAAACGTAATGAATTCGATCCGTTTTTAAAACGAATCATAACTAGAGATGAAAAATGGATTGTTTACAACAACGTTAGTCGAAAAATATCATGGTCCAAGCATGGTGAACCAGCTCAAACCATTTCAAAGGCTGATATCCACCAAAAGAAGGTTATGCTGTCTGTTTGGTGGGATTGGAAGGGTGTGGTATATTTTGAGCTGCTTCCAAGGAACCAAACGATTAATTCGGATGTTTACTGTCAACAATTGGACAACTTGAATACAGCCATCAAGCAGAAGAGACCAAAATTGGTCAATCGTAAAGGTGTCATATTCCAGCAGGACAACGATAGACCGCACACATCTTTGGTCACTAGCTAAAAACTGAGTGAGCTTGGCTGGGAACTTTTGATGCATCCACCATATAGCCCTGACCTTGCACCATCAGACTACCATTTATTTCGATTTTTGCAGAACTCCTTAAATGGTAAAACTTTCGGCGATGATGAGGCTATAAAATCGCACTTGCTTCAGTTTTTTGCAGATAAAGGCCAGAAGTTCAATGAGCGTGGAATACTAAATTTGCCAGGAAGATGGCAAAAGGTTATCGAACAAAATCGCAATTATATATTTGATTAAAGTTCATTCTAAGTTTTATTAAAATGCATTTACTTTCTTTTAAACAATCCGCAATTACTTTTTAGGCAACGCAATATATATAAATATATATATGGCAATACCGTTGCAGCCGGTTGGATGCACCTTCATTGGCCAAGCGATATCACCTCAGTGTACAACACACTTGCCATCTTCCTGGCACATTTAGTATTCCACGCTCATTAAACTTCTGGCCTTTATCTGCAAAAAACTGAACCAAGTGCGATTTTTTGCCGAAAGTTTTACCATTTAAGGAGTTCTGCAAAGATCGAAATAAATGGTAGTTATATATATATATACATATATATATAACTATTATAAATAGAAATGGTAGATATATATATATATATATATATATATATATATATATATATATATATATATATATATATATATATATATATATATATATATATATATATATATATATATATATATATATATATATATATATATATATATATATATATATATATATATATATATAAATTAATTTGTTTGTTTGTTTGTGGGTTTGTATATGGGTATTCAAGAGTACAGTACGATGAGTCCAAGTAATTGGGGGGCCGCTCCGACCCCAAGACCAAAAGTTGACCGATAGGGACAATTTGGGTATCAAATGAAAGATATTGTAGAGTAGAAATCGAATGTGGTCAAAAACTTGGGTTCAAGTATCCAAGGGGTAGCCCAAGCCCGAAAACTGCTACAAATAGACATATTGGACGTATATATCAATATAGGACTCAAATGAAAGGTATTCGGGAGTAGACTACGAATAAAAAATGAGGTCCAAGTATTTGTTAGTCGTCCCATCCCCGATAAACTCCCCAAATGGGAATACTATTAAATCATAGCTTGATGAAACGCTAATGATAGGCATTTGGGAGCAGATTACGAATATGACATTAAACTTTGTGTCCAAGAACCTAGGTGGGGACCTATCAAAACAATGGGGAATCAAGTGATAGATCTTTTTGAGTTGAGTGGCGCACAACCCTCATATAGACGCCCTCCACCAAACGGCTGTATACAACCATCATGACAATATGAGGTTAAATTAAAGGTATGATGTTGTGTACTGCGAATCTGATATCATTATTCTGCTCATATATCTAGCGGGCCACCTCACACCAAAACAGTCGATCAATTATAATGGCCTGAGGGGACACTGTGTGATTTAATTAATGTGTAGGCCGCCATAGCCCAAAATTATAACATTCAGCGTGAAAGCAGGAGTTGCAAACCTTAACGATAAGGTTGCAACCATTTATAGCTCACCGATAGACGAGACCAAACGATTATTGCTGGGCAACACTTTTTTGTTCAAGAGTTTTACACGGTAAGAACTATCGCCACCGCACCTAATATATAGACTGTCAAATTAGTTTTTACCACAGAAAATCGTTTAATATGGCAAATTTAAAATGATTTAAAAACAGGTAAAAAAGCGGGCCGGGCCGAACTTTGGATACCCACCACCTCGGGTATATATGTAAACCACCTTGCATCAAAATTCGGTGAAAATTTCATACCTTATGTCCCATAGCAGTTATATCGAAATATTTTCCGATTTGGACCAAATACCAATAAGTACAAGTCAATTCTTCAATTGTGCATAACAAAATAATGATCGTTTTAGTAGCTATATCTAAAAATAAACCGATCTGAACCATATCCGGCACGGATGTCGAAAAGCCTAACACAACTCCCTGTTGTAGCGTGATTTCAACAGACAGACGGACGGACATGTTTAGATCGTCTTAGATTTTTACGTTGATCAAGAATATATATATTGTGCTTCATAGGGTCAGAAATGGATATTTCGATATGTTGCAAACGGAATGACAAAATGAATATACCCCCATCTGATGACTATTTAATAGTATTATATGGTACCATATGATCCACTCTAAGCGAGTAGCACAAACATTTAAATAAGCGTCATCTGGCAATCTTCAACTGAAATTGTTTGATCCAATTGGATTTAGTTGATCCAATTAAAAACATGCCAACATGGACAAAGAGAGGGCAGAGTGGTAAAATTAATCATCAGCATGTATCTTTGTTATGACAACCTATCGGTCCTTTGAATAAAGAAAAATAAAATATAGGAAGGGTCTAAAAGCAAAAAATTTGGTATCAAATTCTGGGGTGGGATGCCTAGGAGAGCAGCCTACTCCCAAAATCCGGCAAACGGATTTATAGACCAACCACTACAATATGGGGCTTAAATTAAAGGTATTAGAGAGTAGAAAACGAATCTGTTATCCAATTGCAGAAATAAGTGTTTCGTGGGTCAACCCACTACTATAAAACCCCTCAAATCGGACATGTTTACCGACCATGGCAATATGGATCTTAAATGAAAGGTCTTTGGGAATAGAGCACGAAATTGACTTGCAATTTTGGGATCAAGTGTCTGGGGGTTCACCACACCCCAAGAAGGACTTTTAGTGACCATTGCAATGTGGGGTTAAAGTAAAAAGTACTTGAGTGTAGAAAAATCCGTAGGAAAATTGGAATACATTTTCAACTACAATGACGCAGAAATGTTAAAATTTAGAGTACTTCTCTCCAACATAGCATAATCTGACGCAGCAAAGCGGGTCGAGCTCAGCTAGTCTATATATATATAAATGAATTTGTGTTTGTTTTTTGTGGGTTTGTAAATTTGTTTGTTCCGTATAGATTTAAAAACGGCTGAACCGATTTTTTTAAAATTTTCACAGATTTTGGGGTGCGGTCCGGAAGAAGCAATAGGCTATCTAATTTTTTGATATCGCAATGGGGGCGGACCCTCCCCCTTACCCTAAAAGTACGACCTCAAAATAAAGGTGAACCGACAATATGGGATTCAAATAAAAGGTTTTCAAGAGTAAACTACGAATTTCATATTAAAAATTGGATGCAAGTAACTGGGGGCCGCACCGACCCCAAAACCCCCTAAACAATCATATTGGACGTAAATATCTATATGGGACTCAAATGAAAAGTATTTGGAACTAGACTACGAATATCACATAAAAAATGAGGTCCAAGTAATTGGGGGTCGCCCCACCCTCAAATGGGAAGGTAATATAATTCGATCCTAACTAGATGAGCCTGAACTTAAAGGCATTGGTAGCAGATAACGAATATGACATTGAACTTTGTGTCTAAAGTCGCCTCCAACAGTTTGTTTGACCCATTAAAATAAGAGGGTATAAAGTGATAAATATTTTTGAGTGGAGCGTGTCATACCAATTTGTGCTCAAGCGGCAGATGGAGTGAGGCGCCCCCACCAAACGGCTGTATGCACCAATTATGGCAATATGGGGTTAAATTCAAAGTATTATGTTGTGGACTGCGAATATGATATCTTTATTCTGCTCATATATCTAGCAGACCACCTCACCTCAAAACAGTTGATCAATTATATTGACCTAACAGGACACTACCGCCATACCCCCAAAGTTATGACGCTCAGTTTGATAGGAGCAGTTGCAAACCTTAACGTCAAGGTGGCCGCCATTTTAAGCTCATCGACAAGGAGCCTTCTTTTTCTAGAAAAGTTCAAACAACGTGCTGCTGAGCAACACTTTCATGTACAAAAGTTTTACATGGTTTAATTATTAAGAACTGTCGCCACCGCACCTAATATAAGGACCGGCAAATTAGTTCTTTACCACTGAGAATCGTTTTATATGGCAATTTGATTTGATTTAAAAAATACTAAATTATGACTATTCTACAGGTAGCCATATAGTATGTTATAGACAACTACCACATCATGATCAATGTTATAGGCGCTAAGCCGCTCCAAGCGAGTAGCAGCATAGACAAAGGCAATCTATAGACTCATAACAATATGTTCAGAAAAGCTCTAATAGATGGGAGAAATGTCAAATTTTCAGAAGTTTATATGTGATTGCGCAAGCATCCGGGGCGACTTTTAAGTTATTATATTAACATTTTGGCTGTTAAAGTCTAATCCTTTCCCTTATCGATGGCAGCAATAACATTTAAATAAGCGCCATCTATTCTGTTTGCAAATGGATCAACTGAATGGAGACGTCACCACGAACAAAGAGAGGGCAAAGTGGTAAAAACTGATCATGCAGCATTTATCTTTGTTGTGGCAACCTATCGGTCCGTAAAATAAAGAAAACTAGAGTATAGGAATTTCGTTGCGGTTGTTTGCTGTATTCTTTTTGAAATTCCCCAACCTAAGACGGGCCTTAACAAAAGGTGTTTCAGGTAGTTTAAGTGGCTATCTTTTCTATAGATAAAAATTTATTTAGTAGAGTGCGAATATCCAAGTTTGTGCATTGTGGGAAAGCTCAACGAACGAACACATAATCAGAGCTATTGGAGAGTAGGTTACGTTACAGAGGTGACATTTTTCTACGTCTTGAGCGGGTTTGAAAATTTAACTCAAAGATAAGGAGCCTCCTTTTTATAGTCGAGCCCAAGTGGCGTGCCGATAAGTACACATTTTTTTTCGTTTTGTCACTCGATTCGTTCGCCAAGTCATTGAAAACTGCTGATTTTATAAAGGGAAAATAGCTGTTTTCAATGACTTGGCGAACGAATCGAGTCACAACAAGTAAAAGCGGGAAAAGTTTGGCCGGGCCGAATCTTATATACCCTCTACCATAAATCTCATTTGTCATCTTTTGCCCGATATCTCTTTATGGGCAAACAAAGGATAATGGATAAAAATTGCAAAGCTATTGGAGATATTTCAGGTTATCAATCATTTCAGAACATGCTTAGTTTGGGTGTTGGACACCATAGCAGATGTCATTGTGTAAAATGTCAGCCAAAATTGAATAAGAATTGATCCCTATAGTGGCTTAAGAATTAAAATCGGGAGATCGGTTCATATGGGTGCTACATCAGGTTATGGACCCAATCAGACCATATTTGGCACGTATGTGAAAGGTCATTGGAAAAGTCGTTAAAATAATGTTTAGCCAAATCGCATAAGAATTGCGCCCTCTAGAGGCTCAGAAATCAAATTATGAGATCGGTTTTTATGGGAGCTACATCAAGTTTTAAACCGGTTTGAACAAATATTAGTACAAATGTTGGAAGTCATAACAAAATATCTTATAAAAAATTTGAGACATGTCGGATAAGAATTGTGGCGTTTAATGGATCAAAACGTCAAGATCCTATACCAAAACATAAACCACTGACCTACATTATTAGGAAGTATTTGTGCAAAATTTCATTATCCCTTCGAAAGTAAGCGTGCTTTCGACAGATGGACGGACCGACATGGCTTAATCGACTTAGATGTCGAGACGATCAAAAATATCGATGCTTTACAAACGGAATGACGAAATTAGTTTAAAATGGAGGGTATAAAAAAAACAAATTTAGTGGTATAGGCCGTAAGTTGTACTGAAGTCTTAAATGGATAACTCTTATTGTCGCAACTATTATTGAAGGAATATCCAGTGCAGACTTTTTTCCTAATATTTTTGGCATGGGTAAGCCGAAGATGCTTACCCATGTGCAACGGCGACATTAAATAGCCAGACAAAACTGGAAATTCGATTGAATTCAAAAATAGACAAAATTATGATTATGTGATGGGAATCCACAGCGAGCATCACCAACAACAAATTCAGCGCCATCTATTGGGGGATAGAAACTATTTGGATAGCAAGCAAAGCCAAACAATAAAATAGAGCGCGAGAGGTACAGGAAGATGCGTTCAAAGTTGATCATATCCTTTTCACTACTGTTTTGACAAGTTGTCTGTCCTTCGAATAAATAAAATAAATTAACCAACCTTTGACTGGGATGAGCTTCCACAATAGTCTAAAAGTTCTATAAAAACATGGCCGCAAAATGTATACGCAACACAGTGAATGCAAAGAAGAGTAATGGAAAAGAAAGTTATAATTCATATGGTGTAAAACGAAGCGTAGGGAAGCGGGCCGGGTTCAGCTAGTCTTATATATAAAATTATATATATAATATAGACTCTAAAATGGCTGAACCGACTTTCTTGAAATTTTCTCAAAAAGTGCATAATGATCCAGTGGTGAAAGTAGGGTACTACGTTTTCTTAATATCTAAAGGGGGCCGGACCCTAACCCTTACCCACATTTTCAGAAACGCCAGATCTCGGTGATGGGTGGTGCGATTTGAGCGAAATGTTGTGTGCTCTCTTAAAGTAACCTAAAAACAAAAATTTGGTGTCCAAATTTCGGATGGGGTACCTAGGGGGACCGCCCAACCCTCAAAACCTACTAAATATACATATTGACCAATCACGACAATTTGGGACTCAAATGAAAGGTATATAAGAGTAGAAAACGTATCTGATATCGCATTGTCGGACCAAGTGTTAAGGGGCCACCCCATCCCCCAAAACACCCCTAAATCGGACATATTTACCGTCAATGGCAATATGGGAGTCAAATGAATAGTATTTGCGAGTAGATTACGAATCTGATATCCAAATGTGGAACCAAGTTTCTGGGGCTGCACCCCTTCCCCAAAACACTCCCCAAAGGGGACAAATTTACGACCATAGCAAAATGGGGCTCGAATAAAAAGTCTTTAGGAGTAAAGACCGAATCTAATATTAATATTCCGGGAAAAATGTGTTTATGGGCCACCCCACACCCATAAAACCAACCTAGTAGGTCGTATTTGCTGACCATTGCAATATGGGGACCAAATATGAGGTATTTTAGAGTAGAACAAGAATCTGATACATATTTTCAGGGACAAGTGGCCGTGGCTGAGTGGCCGCCCCATCCCTCAAAACTGCCCCCTAAACGGTCATGTTGTCGACTATGGAATTAAGGGGCTCAAATGAAAGGTAATTGGGAGTAGACTACGAATGTGATATAAACATTCGGGACCAACTGTCTAACCGTCGTCCTACCCGCAAATAGGAGGTATTTGCATACCATCACAATTTGGGTCATAAAGAGAGTGGAGCTCGATGTTGATAGTTTTTAGGGCCCATACCCCAAACCGGACATATTTGCTGACTTTTGCAATAAGGGGTTTAAATAAAAGGTACTTGAGATTAGCAAACGTATTTGATATCCAATTTTGAGGCCAATGGCAATATGGGGTTCAAATAAATGATATTTGTGAGAAGAGCAAGATGGTATAATATTTTCAGGGCTAAGTGTTTGGACGACTACCTCATTCCACAAAACACCCCTAAACCGGACATATTTACCGACCATGTCAATGTGGGGCTCAAATGATATAGAGCACGAAATTGATACCCACTTTCGGGACCAATTTTCTGGGTGTCTACCCTTTCTCCAAAAACACCTCACAAACAGCAATTATTTACTGACCATCGCAATATCGGGCCAAATAAAGGTATTTGGGAATATAATACGAATTTACCGATCATGGTTATATGTGACTGAAATGAAAGGTATTTAAGATTTGAAAACTAATTTAATAAACAAGTGTTTGGGGGATGCCTCATCCCATAAACTCCCCTTAGTCCAGTGGCAATATGGGGTTAAAAAACTTGTTTTTGAAGGTAGAGCAAGATGCTGATCCTGCAATGGAATCTCAACAGGTAGAGCACGCTGCTAATATTTTTTTTTCAGGGCTAAGAGTTTCTAAATTGGACATACATATTTACCGATCTTGGGGCTCAAATGAGAATATCGCAAAATTTCATTCCAATCGGATAAGAATTGCGCACTCTAAAGGCTCAAGAAGTCAAGACCCTAGATCGGTTTATATGGCAGCTATATCTGGTTAAAACCGATTTGAGCCATACTTGGCACAGTTGTTAGATATCATAACAAAACACGTCTTGCAAAATTTCATCCCCTTCGGATAAGAATTGCGCACTCTAGAGGCTCAAGAAGTCAAGACCCGAGATCGGTTTATATGGCAGCTATATCAAAACATGGACCGATATGGCCCATTTACAATACCAACCGACCTACACTAATAAGAAGTATTTGTGCAAAATTTCAAGCGGCTAGCTTTACTCCTTCGGAAGTTAGCGTGCTTTCGACAGACAGACGGACGGACGAACGGACGGACATGGTTAGATCGACTTAGAACGACATGACGATCAAGAATATATATACATTATGGCGTCTCAGACGAATATTTCGAGTCGCTACAAACAGAATGACAAAATTAGTATACCCATATGGTGGAGGGTATAAAAATGGAGAGATAATGCAGGTAACGTGAGAAAACGTATGTTTAGTACCGCATTTAGTAATTTATTTACATATTAGCTCCATCTGAAATTCGGCATGAGGTCAATTAGGAAATATTCGATTCGATTTTTCAAACATTTTGGTACCATAATTTGTACCATTTGGTACTTTCTTTATAGATGGGGCCAGAGGTCTGAAATTTGGAATGTGGATACAACTAGGAAATATATGATGGGTGACTAAATAATATATTCACAATTCAAACATTTTGGTACCGAAATTGGTACCATTTGGTACATTGTTTGCAGATTAAGCTAGAGGTCTAAAATTTGGCATATAGGTACAACTGGAAAATATATGATGGGCGGCTAAATGATTCATTCATAATTCGGACATTTGGAGCTAGAGACTATGTGATCTATTCAAAATTCGTAAATTTTGGTACCAAAAAGTGCTAAATAGTACGAAATAGTTTATCTTCGCATACAGCGAACGGGAGTACAAATCGTATCAGAAGTGGAAAGAAACGTACTGATTGCAGTGTAATTGAAATCTTGAAAGTATATATTGGGCGACCAGAAGATTTTTTTTTTTTTGAAATTCGTACATTTAGGTACTAAAACATGTAAAATGGTACTAAACATGCGGACTGAGCTATAGTACACAAAATGGGGATTCATTTATACCTTAACAATATATTGGGCGACTTAATGTTTTTTCCGATGTATTGTTATTCTTATTACTATTTGGTATATTTAATATGGAAGGACACATTTTATACGCAGTTATTACAAAATTTCATAAACTTTAAAGTGAGTGACTACCTGGGTTTGCGGAAGTCCCACAATAAAGAAAGAGGTAGCAAAAGCGGGGGTAACGAAACGGACAACCGGGATGATAGTAAACATATAAATATACTAGTTGGACAGGGCCCGCTCCGCTGCGCCTTCTTTTACTTTATATGGAACAAATTGTGCTTTGAATATTTGTTTTTGACAATTAAAGAGCTTGTAGTGAAGTACAATGCTACGAAAATAGTATGTGAATACAGCTTGAGAAACAGTATAACAATATAAATGCCATTATCTGAATTCTATATGATCTTTATTCGCATATGAACTCGCTCGGAAGGTTTATGGTCATGTAAGTTTGCTTGTTAAAGACATATTTTAGATTTAAAGACTTAATTGGAGCTCGATATTCTCATATGGATTTTGGTAGTGGGAAGTGCCACAAGGTGGTGGTTGGCGGGTTAGGGGAGTGGCGTGGACCCCAGAAACGTGGTCCCGTAAATGGTTATGCATTTTGTGCCATACTCCCAAATATCTTTCATTTGAGCCCCAAGATCGGTAAATATGTATGTCCAATTTAGGGATGTTTTCTGTGGTGAGGTGGCCCCACAGACACTTAGCCCTGAAAAAATATTAGCAGCGTGCTCTACCTGTTGAGATTCCATTGCAGGATCAGCACCTTGCTCTACCTTCAAAAACAAATGTTTTAACCCCATATTGCCATTGGACTAAGGGGAGATTATGGGATGAGGCATCCCCCAAACACTTGTTTATTAAATTAGTTTTCAAATCTTAAATACCTTTCATTTCAGTTACATATAACCATGATCGGTAAACTCGTATTATACTCCCAAATAACTGTTTTTGGCCCGATATTGCGATGGTCAGTAAATAATTGCTGTTTGTGTGGTGTTTTTGGAGAAAGGGTACACACCCAGAAAATTGGTCCCGAAAGTGGGTATCAATTTCGTGCTCTATTTCATTTGAGCCCCACATTGACATGGTCGGTAAATATGTCCGGTTTAGGGGTGTTTTGTGGAATGAGGTAGTCGTCCAAACACTTAGCCCTGAAAATATTATACCATCTTGCTCTTCTCTCAAATATCATTTATTTGAATTGCCATTGGCCTCAAAATTGGATATCAAATACGTTTGCTAATCTCAAATATCTTTTATTTAAACCCCTTATTGCAAAATTCAGCAAATATGTTCGGTTTAGGGTATGGGCCCTAAAAACTATCAATATCGAGCTCCACTCTCTTTAAGACCCAAATTGTGATGGTGTGCAAATACCTCCTATTTGCGGGTAGGACGACGGTTACACAGTTGGTCCCGAATGTTTATATCACATTCGTAGTCTACTCCCAATTACCTTTCATTTGAGCCCCATAATTCCATAGTCGACAAACATGACCGTTTAGGGGGCAGTTTTGAGGGATGGGGCGGCCACTCAGCCACGGCCACTTGTCCCTGAAAATATGTATCAGATTCTTGTTCTACTCTAAAATACCTCATATTTGGTCCCCATATTGCAATGGTCAGCAAATACGACCTACTAGGTTGGTTTTATGGGTGTGGGGTGGCCCATAAACACTTTTTTCCCGGAATATTAATATTAGATTCGGTCTTTACTCCTAAAGACTTTTTATTTGAGCCCCATTTTGCTATGGTCGTAAATTTGTCCCCTTTGGGGAGTGTTTTGGGGAAGGGGTGCAGCCCCAGAAACTTGGTTCCACATTTGGATATCAGATTCGTAATCTACTCGCAAATACTATTCATTTGACTCCCATATTGCCATTGACAGTAAGTATGCCCTATTTAGAGGTGTTTTGGGGGATGGGGTGGTCCCCTTAATATTTGGTCCGACAATTCGATATTAGATACGTTTTCTACTCCTATATAACTTTCATTTGAGTCCCATATTATCGTTATTGGTCAATATATATATTTAGTAGATTTTGGGGGTTGGGCCCCATCCGAAATTTGGACACCAGATTTTAGTTTTTAGGTTATTTTAAGAGAGCACACAACATTTCACTCAAATCGCACCACCACGGGATCATTATGCACCATTTGTGAAAATTTAAAGAAAATCGGTTCAGCCGTTTTAGAGCCAATACGAAACAGACAAACAAACGAACACAAATTGCTTTTTATATATAAAACTAGCTGAACCCGGCCCGCTTCGCTACGCTTCCTTTTACACCATATGAATTATAACTTTCTTTTCAATTACACATCTTTGCATTCACTAAGTTGCGTATATATTTTGTGGTCATGTTTTTATAGAACTTTTTGACTATTGTGGAAGCTTGTCCCAGTCAAAGGTTACTTCCTTTATTTTATTTATTCGAAGGACAGACAACTTGTCAAAATAGAAGTGAAAAGCTTATGATCAACTTTGAACACACCCTCCTACCTCTCGAGCACTATTTTTTCGGGTTTGTTTGGCTATTCAAATAATTTCTATCTCCCAATAGATGGCGCTGAATTTGTTGTTGGTGATGCTCGCTGCGGATCCCCATCACATTATAATCCTTTTGTCTATTATTGAATTCAATCGAATTTGCACTTTTGTCGGCCTATCTAAAGTCGCCGTTGCGCATGGGTAAGGAATATCAATATCAAAATATCAGAACAAATTTTCAGCACAGGATATTCCTTCAATAATAGTTGAGACAATAATCATTATCCATTTAAGACTTCAGTACAAAATTTTACGGCCTCGACCAATAAATTTGTTTTTTCTTTTTATACCCATCATAATCTTATTTCGTCATTCCATTTGTAAAGCATCGAAATAAATATTTATCTGAGATCCAACAGAGTATATACGTATATTTTTTATCGTCTTGACATTCTAAGTCGATTTAGCCATGTCGGTCCGTCCATCTGTCGAAAGCACGCTAACTTTCGAAGGGATAAAGCTAGGCGCATGACATTTTGTAAAAATACTTCTTATTAGTGTAGGTCAGTTAGAATTTTAAATGGGTCATATTGGTCTATGTTTGGATATAGTTGCCATATAAACCGATTTTGGATTTTGATCTCTTGAGCCCCTTAACGCCACAATTCTTATCCGATTTGTCTCAAATTTTATATAAGATATTTTGTTATGGCTTCCAACATCTGTGCAAAGTATGTTTCAAACCGGTTTAAAACTTGACATAGCTCCCATATAAACCGATCTCCTAATGTGACTCTTGAGCCTCTAGAGGGCGCAATTCTTATTCGATTGGCTAAACATTATTTTAACGACTTCTCCTATGTCCTTCCACATACGTGCCAAATATGGTCTGATTGGGTCCATAACCTGATATAGCTCCCATATGAACCGATCTCAATTCTTATCCAATTTTGGCTGACATTTTGCATAATGACAATTAATATGGTCTCCAACACCGAAACCAAGCATGTTCTGAATTGGTTGGTAACCTGAAATAGCTCCAATAACTTTGCAATTTTATCCATTGTCCTTGTTTGCCTATAAAGAGATATCGGGCAAAAAAATGACAAATGGGATCCATGGTAGAGGATATGTAAGACTCGGCCCTGCCGAACTTTTTACGCTTTTACTTGTTGTCACTTGATTTGTTCGCCAAGGCATTGAAAACAGCTATTATTTTCCCTTTATAAAATTAGCTTTTTTCAATGACTTGGCGTACGAATCGAATGACAAAACGATTCGTACGCTTATCGGCACGCCACTTGGGCTCGACTATAAAACGGAGGCTGCTTATCTTTGAGCTAAATTTTCAATCAAACAAGCTCCACTGAGCTTTCGCTTTTAAGACGTAGAAAAATTTCACCTCTGTAACGTAACCTACTCTCCAATAGCTCTGATTCTGTGTACGTTCGTTGACCGTTCCCCTCTTACAGTTTAATACAAACGTGGATATTCGTATTACTTAATAAATTTTTATCTATGACAACTAAACTATCTGAAACACCTGTAGTTAATGCCAGTCTTAGGTTGGGAAATTTCAAAAATAATACAGCAAACAACCGCAACGAAACTCCTATCTTTATTATACCCTAGACCATAGGATGGGGTTATACTAATCTCGTCATTCTGTTTGTAACACCTCTAAATATGCGTCTAAGACCCCATAAAGGATATATATTCTTGATCGTCGTGAAATTTCAAGTCGAACTAGCCATGTCCGTCCGTCCGTCTAACTGTCGAAAGCACGCTAACTTTTGAAGGAGTAGAGCTAGCCGCTTAAAATTTTGCACAAATACTTCTTATTAATGTAGGTCGGTTGGGATTGCAAATGGGCCATATCGGCAAATGTTTTGATATAGCTGCCATATCAACCGATCTTGGGTCTTGACTTATTGAGCCTCTTGAGGGCGCATCCGATTTGGCACAAATTTTGTACAACGGCTCCTTCCATGGCCTTGAACAAACGTGTGCAATATGGTCAGAATCGATCTATAGCTTGATACAGCTCCCATATAAACCGATCTCCCGATTTCGCTTCTTAAGCCCCGAATAGGACTATAACTTGATATAGCTGCTCCTCCGTCCTTATTCATTATACTGTGTTTGCCTAAAACCAAATACTGCGCAAAGAACTCGACAGATGCGACCATGGTGGAGAGTATATAAGATTCGGCCCGGCCGAACTTAGCACGCTCTTACTTGTTTTTCTTTATTCTACGGACCGATAGGTTGCCACAACAAAGATAAATGCTGCATGATCAGTTTTTACCACTTTGCCCTCTCTTTGTTCGTGGTGACGTCTCCATTCAGTTGATCCATTTGCAAACAGAATAGATGGCGCTTATTTAAATGTTATTGCTGCCATCGATAAGGGAAAGGATTAGACTTTAACAGCCAAAATGTTAATATAATAACTTAAAAGTCGCCCCGGATGCTTGCGCAATCACATATAAACTTCTGAAAATTTGACATTTCTCCCATCTATTAGAGCTTTTCTGAACATATTGTTATGAGTCTATAGATTGCCTTTGTCTATGCTGCTACTCGCTTGGAGCGGCTTAGCGCCTATAACATTGATCATGATGTGGTAGTTGTCTATAACATACCATATGGCTACCTGTAGAATAGTCATAATTTAGTATTTTTTAAATCAAATCAAATTGCCATATAAAACGATTCTCAGAGGTAAAGAACTAATTTGCCGGTCCTTATGTTAGGTGCGGTGGCGACAGTTCTTAATAATTAAACCATGTAAAACTTTTGTACATGAAAGTGTTGCTCAGCAGCACGTTGTTTGAACTTTTCTAGAAAAAGAAGGCTCCTTGTCGATGAGCTTAAAATGGCGGCCACCTTGACGTTAAGGTTTGCAACTGCTCCTATCAAACTGAGCGTCATAACTTTGGGGGTATGGCGGTAGTGTCCTGTTAGGTCAATATAATTGATCAACTGTTTTGAGGTGAGGTGGTCTGCTAGATATATGAGCAGAATAAAGATATCATATTCGCAGCCACAACCTAATACTTTGAATTTTGCCCCATATTGTAATAAGTAGTGTATACAGCTGTTTGGTGGGGGGCGCCTCTCTCCATCTGCCGCTTGAGCACAAATTTGAATGTCGCACTCCACTAAAAAATATTTATCACTTGATCCCCCATATTTTTAATGGGTCCAATAAACTATTGGAGGCGACTTTAGGAGGTAAAGCACCACCTACATTCTTGGGCACAAATTTCAATGTAATATTCGTTATCTGCTACCAAATGCCTTTAAGTTCAGGCTCATCTAGCTAGGATCGAATCATATACCCATTTGAGGGTGGGGTGACCCTCAATTACTTGTGTCATATTCGTAGTCTAGTCCCGAATACCTATCATTTGAGTCCCATATTGATATTTACGTCCAATATGTTTGTTTGGTGGAGTTTTTGGGGTTGGACGGCCCCCCGCATACTTCATCCTAATTTTAATAACATATTCGTATTCTACTACCCTAAACCTTTCATTTGATACCCATATTGTCCCTATCGGTCCACTTTTGATTTTAGGTGGTGTTTTTGGGGTCCGCCCCCTTCCAATATCAACAAACTAACAACAAACTTTTCCTGCTTCCTGACCATTCTCGTAATCTACTCCCAAATACCTTTCATTCGAGTCCCATATTGTCATTATCGTCCAATAAACCTATTTTGGGGGGGTTTTGGGGTCGTTGCGGCCCCCAGTTATTGGATCCAATTTTGATATGAAATTCGTAGTCGACTCCTGAATTCCTTATTCATTATGCTTGTCAAAACAGCCAATTTTCATACGATTCATAATTTTTGTTAACGGACTTGTATGCTATTGTTGTAAGACATTACCTATAATTGTGAGCAAAAGCTATTTTTTTATGGCTGCAATTTGTTAAAGTTGTGAGAAAGCTGTTCAAATTACAAAGTTGTGAAAACAATTTAATTTGGGGTTGCTTTCATTCAACAAAAACAGCTGATATCTTTATTTTTGTCAGAAGGTATAATGCACCGCTCTAATCGAAAAAATAACAGCGCTAATTTAAAAAGTGATTGTTACCCATAAATTTAGAAAAGTCGAAAATATTCGAAAAATCAAAAAAAAAAAAGTCGAAACGTCGGAAAAAGTCGAAATGGATTGAGTTTCACGTCGATTTTAACCGCCGACTACTTCAGCTATTTTTTAGCAATGTTTGCAATAGTTACAAAAGTGATCTTTACAGAGAAAAATACTGAAATAACCGAAAACCCCAAAAACACAACCCAAGAACAAAAGTGAACCTATCGAGACACTATGGATATTAATGAAAGATATTGGAGAGTATGATACGAATGTGAGATTGAAACTTGGGTTCAAGTTCCCAGGGGGACGCCCCAACGCCCCAACCCCAAAACTTCTTCAAACAGACATATTGGAGTTCATGTCAATATGCGACTCAAATGAAATGTATTGAGGAGTAAATTACGAATATGGCATACAAATTAAATCCAAGTAATGGGGGCCACCCCACCTCCTAAATGGGCATATTAGCCGAACTCGGCGATATGGGACTCATATGAATAGTAGTTAGGAGTAGGTAACGAATATGACATTAAAACTGGTGTCCAAGTTCTAGGTGGCGCTTTAACTCCTAAAATCACCTCTAATAGGTGGATTGACCCATCATGTCAATGTGAAACTCAAATGAAAAGTATTTGAGAATTGAAAATGAATCAGATATTCATTTATTGGGCCAAGATGTTGAATTTTATAAAACTATAAAAAAATATCTAATATAGAAATCATATCCAAATTCTACCACAAAAAAAAAAAATTCAAAAAATTAAAATATTTTACGTTTTCCTCTATTGCAGCAATGTTACCACAGATGGACCAAACTACTTATGTATTTATTTTTTATCCTCATAATAGTCTTCAGTTTTCGTAAAAATATATAAATTTACTTTAATAGAAACACAAATGCTAATTATGAAAAATCAGATCCATGCAAATTGTATATTTTTCGACGTCACGGTTCGAGTGATTTTTCAATGAAACGAAATGTGAACATTTTACAATACACTGAAAAAAAGTTAAAGCAGATTATTTTCTGTAGCGTGCGTAACGGTTTGACCTGTCGCCAAAAATTTAATTTGAAAACTCAAAATTACGTTTTTATATTATTTTCTTTTCAATAATAGCAACATTAAAAAGAATTTCAATATCATTGGCGAAGCTAGTAGAGGACATTGTTCCATTAAAATTAATACAACAATTTATAAGCTAGTGGAAACAATTTAGCGTTCGTCACATAGCTTTAGACAAAAAGTGGAAATTTTTTTTTTTTTTTTTTTTGGATTATCAAGGCACACATTTGAAATTTTTCTATGTTTATCTTTAAATTATTGAATAAAATTGTTGATGTTAACTATGCAAAATTTCCTTGAAATTATGAAAATCTACACGAACCTCGAAAAGCATTTCCATTTTTTGTGGCGTGCGTCACGCAGTTTTGTGAATATTTTTTGACAATATAGGGGAGAAAACATTATCTTTTTTTCGAAAGTATTTTAAAATTTTTTAATTCACTATCAGAAGATTAAATTTTTTTTTTGTTTCACATCACAAAAAAAATCATATATTTCTAAAACATGGCCGGTTTTTTTCCTTTCCTCATAAATTTGGTCTTAGTTATGTTTATTTTCAGGTCTCCTTTGGCCACGTTTTCATTTACGTGTTCCGATTTTCCCTATATACGCTCAAAGCAATGAGCTAAGAGGCATATATATTATCTGCTTAGTCGATGTCTCAAAGGAAGTCGTTTATACCCCAGCGAATGCCATAGGGTGCCTCAGCGTTTGTCTCCTCTTAGACGGAATCTAGCAAAATTAAAAAGATCACGTCACTCCTTTATCGATCCCGAAAGGACGGCTCTCTTTTGCAATGAAACGGATTGAAACGTCTGTACTGAACTTATCCCTCACCAGTTTTGGCACTGGGTGAGGTCACCCTTCTTTGGGATCGTGACCATGATTCCTTTCTCCATTCTGAGGAAATAACATTTGTATTCTCTCTCTGTTAATTGGCGTGATTGATTAAGCAATGGGGTGTGTACTATAACGCAACTGTTCGGCGGTACGTTGTCAGGACCGGCTTATTTGCCGTTTTTGAGTTAGGTGATTGGTGTGGGTCGTTGGGGATTGCAAATGGGCCATATCGGTTCAGATTTGGATATAGCTCCCATACAAACCGATCTACCGATTTGACATATTTATCCCCTAAAAGCAGCAATGGCTATCCGATTGGGCTGAAATTTTGAATATAGTGTTGTTACGACGTTCAATAACCGTGCCAAGTACGGTCGAAATCAATCTATAGCTCCCTTATAACCCAAGCTCCCGATTTGACATCTTGACCCCCTGGAAGCCCCAATTTTGCCGGATTTGGCTAAAATTTTACATGTAGTGCTATGTTACGACTTCTAACAACTTTGCCAAGCACGGTTGAAATCGGTTTATAACCAGATATAGCTCCCATATAACCCGATCTGACGATTTGACATGCTGAGCCACTGTAATCCGCAATTATACCCTCCACCATAAGATGGGTGGAGGGTATAACAACTTTGCACGGTTGAAATCGGTGCATAACCTGATATAGCTCCCATAAAAACCGATCTCTCGATTATCCTTGTTCGGTTCCTAGAAGTTTTAATTTTTGCCTGGTTTCGCAGTAATTGGGTCCGTAAAATATAATTATGCATTTTGCATCAATTTCACTAGCTATCTATAGGTGGGTTCAAAGATTCGGCCCGGCCGTACTTAGCACGACTTTACTTGTTTTTATTGACTCGTATACGCCACGCATGTTTCCAATATTAACTGAATTTTCGGCTTGCTCTGTTAGCATATTAGAATATATTCGCTTATCTCTGCAAACTAGGCGTTTGACCAGCGAGATGGACTATATTTTGCCGGTAGCAGAGCGTTGCGTAGACGTTTCCGGTATATTATTTCCTCTATAGTTTCGTTACTATCCATGGTTTTTGCGATCGTATTGCAATGTCTATGATAGAGACGGCCGTCCCCGTAAATGGTGCTGTTATGTCGGTCCGTGTCTGGGTGATATTTTGTAGTTAACGATGTCTTGTATTCGATTGCGGTTTCGGGGTGTTTTAGGTGAAAGTGCACGAGTGTCCACTAGGAGCATGTGGTCGCCATCAATTCCATCAGGTGATTCCCAAGTACATTTATGTATATTTTTATGAGGAATTCTGTGTCTCCAATAAAGATTGCTATACTCAACCAAATTTGAGTGTAGCAATGTTTGCTAAAATAGCAGTTTTTGTCTGCCGAAAATGGGAAGGCAAACATTATTGCTGTTTTAGCAAACATGTGGCTGATGTATTAGCAAACATTTCTTCTATTTCAACTAACAAAATCTGCTGTTTTGAGTACACAAGTCTGCTGAAAAAAAAAATGTATGCTACTTTTTATGGCTGCCTATTATTTGTTTTGATTACTTTAGGTATTTTTTTTTAGAAATTTTGCTGGAAGAGATGATTTTAATTTGTGGAATATTTCTGTTTAGAAGATACCTGATCAATCCATTGGTAAACATTTCGAAATCTGGCTGAGCTAGTTCGCATTTTTTGGTATTGCCCTACTAATGTGCACATGACTGGCATGGCCTTTGTATCTAAATTTAAAGAAAACAAGTAAAAGCGAGGAAAGTTTGGCCAGACCGAATTTTGGGAACCCACCACCATGGATTCTGGCAAAATATGGGTGCTATATTTGGTTATAGACCGATTTAGACCGTACTTGGCACAGTTGTTAGAAGTCATAACAGAACACAATGTTCAGCCAAATCGGACAAAAATTGCGCCTTCCAGGGGTTCAAGAAGTCTAATCGGGAGATCAGTTTATATGGGAGCTATATCCAAATCGGAACCGATATGGCCCGTATGCAATCCCCAACGACCTAGATAAATATTAAATATCTGTGCAAAAATTCAAGCGGCTATCTTGGCGCGTTCGACCGCTATCGTAATTTCTACAGACGAACGATGGGGTCCTAGATCAATATTTCGAGGTGTTACAAACAGAATGACTAGATTAGTATACTCCCATCCTATGGTGGTGGGACTAAAATGGTTATGGATAGTATATATTCAGTGGTGATCATAAACATCCACTGAGTCACACATTTACATATGTGTTTTAATTTTTTCTTCTTTCCCCTTTTTTTCAGCATCCCCTTCATAATAAAGCAGCAGTCATTTTCAGCAAACAACAGACTTTTCAGCAGTAAGCCTGCTACTCTGAAATTGCAGTACTGCTGCTGTAATAGCAGAACTACTGCTACAATAACAGCAAATCTAACACTAGTATTCAGCGGACAGTGTTTGCTATTTCCAGCAAATTTGTTTCTATGAGTGTACAAATTAGTGGCAATGTGGGACGTACGGGTCATCTTCCACTTATATATATGGGGGACAATATTGCCATTAATTGATTTTGCTTAAGCATTATATTGCAGGTGCTTAAGTAAAATAAATTGAAACTTATATTTCAGATGTTTTCTGCCGTTTTTGAGGTTATAGGTACTTAGAACATTTTGACAAACGAGCGTTATATGTATTTTTTACAGTAACTCAAAAGATTCATCTCGCCCAAAAAATGGAATTAAATAGTGAAAATTTTCGTGCGATCATTTTTTATAACTTTCGACGTGGATTAACTCAAATCAGTGCATCGATGGACTTAATTAAATTATTCGCGATAAAGCTCCATCAGCCGAGGTCGTAGTTCACTCAAAGACGAATTTTGTGAAGGTCGTCCAAATATATATGTCTAGTTTCTATCATATACAGGCACACAGTGGCGCGGTTAGACAAAAACAATCAAGAAAAAGAAAAAGTGTTGTTTCCTAATAAAATAAAATAATTTATTAAATAACAATTGTTATGTAAAAACAATATATTTTAAAAGGTGTTATGCTGAGATGGTGTAATGCAGAAAAATTAGGATGTTAACAAATGAATTACAATCCAAACGAAACAATTTTGAGGACTTGGAAGAAGGTAGATGCATGTTTTTATAAATATTATTTTATTATACCCTCCACCATAAGATGGGGGGTATACTAATTTCGTCATTCTGTTTGTAACTACTCGAAATATTCGTCTGAGACCCCATAAAGTATATATATTCTTGATCGTCGTGACATTTTATGTCGATCTAGCCATGTCCGTCCGTCTGTCCGTCCGTCCGTCCGTCCGTCCGTCCGTCCGTCCGTCCGTCCGTCCGTCCGTCCGTCCGTCCGTCCGTCCGTCCGTCCGTCCGTCCGTCCGTCCGTCCGTCTGTCTGTCGAAAGCACGCTAACTTCCGAAGGAGTAAAGCTAGCCGCTTGAAATTTTGCACAAATACTTCTTATTAGTGTAGGTCGGTTGGTATTGTAAATGGGCCATATCGGTCCATGTTTTGATATAGCTGCCATATAAACCGATCTTGGGTCTTGACTTCTTGATCCTCTAGAGTGCGCAATTCTTATCCGATTGAAATGAAATTTTGCACGACGTGTTTTGTTATGATATCCAACAACTGCGCCAAGTATAGTTCAAATCGGTTCATAACCTGATATAGCTGCCATATAAACCGATCTTGGGTCTTGACTTCTTGAGCCTCTAGCGTGCGCAATTCTTATCCGATCAGAATGAAATTTTGCACGACGTGTTTTGTTATTATATCCACCAATTGTGCCAAGTATGGTACAAATCGGCCCATAACCTGATATAGCTGCCATATAAACCGATCTTGGGTCTTGACTTCTTGAGCCTCTAGAGTGCGCAATTCTTATCCGATTGGAATGAAATTTTGCAAGACGTGTTTTGTTATGATATCCAACAACTGCGCCAAGTATAGTTCAAATCGGTTCATAACCTGATATAGCTGCCATATAAACCGATCTTGGGTCTTGACTTCTTGAGCCTCTAGAGTGCGCAATTCTTATCCGATTGGAATGAAATTTTGCAAGACGTGTTTTGTTGTGATACCCAACAACTGTGCCAAGTATGGTTCAAATCGGTTCATAACCTGATATAGCTGCCATATAAACCGATCTTGGGTCTTGACTTCTTGAGCCTCTAGAGGGCACAATTCTTATCCGATTTGAATGAGTTTTTGCACGAATTATTTCGTTATGATATCCAACAACTGTGCCAAGTATGGTTGAAATCAGTCCATAACCTGATATAGCTGTCATATAAACAGATCTGGGGATTTGACTTCTTGAGCTTTTAGAGGTCGCAATTCCTATCCGATTTGGCTGAAATTTGGCATGACGTATTTTTTTTATTTTTACTTTCAACAACTGTGTCAAATAAAGTACAAGTCGGTTCATAACCTGATATGGCTGCCATATAAACCGATCTGGGATCTTGACTTCTTGACCCTTAGAGGTCGCAATTATTATCCGATATGCCTGAAATTTTGTACGACGGATCCTCTCATGACCATCAACAAACGTGTTTATTATGGTCTGAATCGGTCTATAGCCCGATACAGATCCCATATAAATTGTTCTCTCTATTTTACTTCGTGAGCCCCAATTCTTATACGAATTGGCTGAAATTTACACAGGTCTCCAACATATAATTTAATTGTGGTCCGAACCGGACCATATCTTGATATCGTTTTAATAGTAGAGCAACTCTTTTCTTATATCCTTTTTTGCCTAAGAAGAGATGCCGGGAAAAGAACTCGACAAATGCGATCCACGGTGGAGGGTATATAAGATTCGGCCCGGCCGAACTTAGCACGCTTTTACTTGTTTTAATATGTTGTTATCCCTATAGAGACTATAATGGCTTTGAAAACGACGCTGATGACGGAAGATAAGAAATGCAGTATTCCGTGGATCTAAATTTCGTGGTATTGTGCGCAAAATGCTAAGATTGGTATATATTATGCTTCACTTTAATTATAGTTAGTAAATAAATTGTTTTGTTCATTATTCTTTTTACAGGTGGTATCCGCGACATTAAAGAGAGGCTCACAAAGGAAAGGCGATTTTTTCTTCTTTCCTTTAGAACATATAAATTAAAAAATAATATTTTAAAGCAATATATTACATGTTTATCCGCAATTTAATAAAATAAAATATCAATTATTTCCTTTAATTATTTAAATTGGTAAAAATGTTATTTGAGAAAGAAATAAATTGGTTTATTGAGTTAATAACCGCTTTAATCGTATTTTTGAGTTTGTCATAATCCAAATTACGAAATTGTTAATCAATAATACAATTTCGTTATAGGTCCGATTTCACCCAATTTTTTAATTGAATGTACAAATTTCTTAATTGAACCACTATGACTTCCAACATGCATGATAAGAATTGTCCAAACCGGGTTATAAGCTGATTTAGCTTGCATATAAATCGATCTTTCGTTAATGGGTAATTTGTCGATGAATTCCACTGATGGAATCAGAGAGACTGCGGCCATACAACCTTTTGACCAAAATTTGACCACGGTTGCTATAGTTATCCCTGTGGTTAATGCCATATTTAAAGCAGTTGTTGGAAGTCATAACAAAACACCTCGCGCAAAATTTCAGCCAAATCGGATAAGAATTGCGCCCTCTATCGGTTCAAGAAGTCAAGATCCGTTTATATGGCAGCTATACCAGGTTGTAGACCGATGTCAACCATACTTGGCACATTTGTTGGAAGTGACACCAAAACAAATGGGACGATAATTGCGCCCTCTAGAGGCTTAAGAAGTCAGCTATATCGAAACATGGACCGATATGGCCCATTTACAATCCCAACCGACCTACACTAATAAAAAGTATTTGTATAAAAATTCGTTTAGCTTTACTCCTTCGAAAGTTGACGTGCTTTCGACAGACAGACATGGCAAGTTCGACTTAAAATGTCATGTCGATCAAGAATATATATTACAAACAGAATGGCGAAATTAGTATACCCCATCTTATGGTGGAGATTATAAAAAGCAAAGAAGACGAAAAATGTTTGTTTAAAGAACATTTTAATAACAAATTTTTTAAAAAACTTTTATAATTATTATATCCTAAAGAAACATTTAATTGTAATTTTGTCTTTTGAGAAAATTTTAAAATAAAAAAAAAATCTGGAACAAATTTTATTAAAATTTGATAATAAGAAAAAATTAAATTGAAATTTTGTCTTAAGAAAAATTCCCATTGAAATGTTGTGCTTAGAAAAATGTTTATTAGAAAAAGTTTTATTAAAATGTTGGCTTTAGAAAAAATATTGAATTTTGTCTTTATTAAAATTTTGTATTTAGGATATATCTCAAAAATTTTGCCTTAAAAAAAAAATAATTTCGTGCAGTCCGGGCCTCAACAAAATATTGTCTTAGGTGATATTTCTTTGAAATTTTGTGTTAGAAATATTTTTTATTGAAATTTGAAAAAATATTTATTTATTATACCCACCACCGAAGGATGGGGGTATATTCATTTTGTCATTCCGTTTGCAACACATCGAAATATTCATTTCCGACCCTATAAAGTATATATATTCTTGATCAGCATAAAAATCTAAGACGATCTAGACATGTCCGTCCGTCTGTCCATCTGTCTGTTGAAATCACGCTACAGTCTTTAAAAATAGAGATACTGAGCTGAAATTTTGCACACAGTCTTTTTTTGTCCATACGCAGGTTAAGTTCGAAGATGAGCTATATCGGACTATATCTTGATATAGCCCCCATATAGACCGCCGATTTAGGGTCTTTGGCCCATAAAAGCCACATATATTATCCGATTTTGTTGAAATTTGAGACAGTGAGTTGTGTTAAGCTCTCCGACATCCTTCGTCAATGTGGTCCAGATCGGTCGAGATTTGGATATAGCTGCCATATAGACCGATCCTCCGATTTAAGGTCTTAGGCCCATAAAAGCCACATTTTTTATCCGATTTTGCTGAAATTTGGGACAGTGAGTTATGTTAGGCCCTTCGACATCCTTCGTCAATTTGGCCCAGATCGGTCCAGGTTTGGATATAGCTGCCATATAGACCGATCCTCCGATTTAGGGTCTTAGGCCCATAAAAGCCACATTTTTTATCCGATTTTGCTGAAATTTGGGACAGTGAGTTGTGTTAAGCCCTTCGCCATCCTTTGTCAATTTGGCTCAGATCGGTCTAGATTTGGATATAGCTGTCATATAGACCGATGCTCCCATTTGGGGTCGGAGGCCCATAAAAAGCGCATTTATTGTCCGATGTCGCCGAAATTTGGGTCATTGGGTTAGGTTAAACCTCTTGACATAGTTCTGCATTATGGCACAGATTGGTCAAGATTTGGATATATCTGCCATATAGACCGATCTCTCGGTTTTAGGTTTTGGGGCCAGAAAAAGCGCATTTATTGTCCGATGGCGCCACAATTTGGGACTGTGAGTTGTGTTGGGCTCGTCGACATCCTTTTTCAATTTCACTCAGATCGATCAAGATTTGGATATAGCTGCCATATAGACCGATATCTCGATTTAAAGTCTTGGCCCCAAAAAAGACGCATTTATGATCCGATTTAACTGAAATTTGACACATTGACTTTATTTTAAGATATAGCTAAAAGGACCAACATTTTGTTATACATAATTGAACAATGACTTGTACTCACTGGTATTTGGTCCAAATTGGATCATATTTCGATATAACTGCTATGGGACATAAGGCATGCAATTTTCGCTGGATTTTGATGAAAGGTGGTTTACATATATACCCGAGGTGGTGGGTATCCAAAGTTCGGCCCGGCCGAACTTAACGCCTTTTTACTTGTTTTTGTTTTGGTCATGGCATAAACCGCAGTACAGGCCACACTGCATATACGTGACCCTCGCCCTGCCGGTGGCTATTTGGTCGCGGGGCTTAGTAATCTAGTTTCTTTCTGCTTTAGTTATTGCTTTTTTTCGATCATTGCAAAATGAGCCAAAGTCTAAGTAATTTGAAGAGAGAGCCAAGCAAAAGTTTTGCATTAAACGTTAAGTTGAGAGAAACTGTGTTTTTGTATGTCATTGGAGGCTAGTAAATAATAGCTTAAAATACTTATTGGTAGTGAACTTTAAAATTGTGAAACAACATTTGTGTTTATAAAGGGTGATTTTTTTGAGGTTAGGATTTTCATGCATTAGTATTTGACGGATCACGTGGGATTTCAGACATGGTGTCAAAGAGAAAGATGCTCAGTATGCTTTGACATTTCATCATGAATAGACTTACTAACGAGCAACGCTAGCAAATCATTGAATTTTATTACCAAAATCAGTGATCGGTTCGAAATGTGTTCAAATTTTGACAAATTTTGTTCAGCGATGAGGCTCATTTCTGGTTGAATGGCTACGTAAATAAGCAAAATTGCCGCATTTGGAGTGAAGAGCAACCAGAAGCCGTTCAAGAACTGCCCATGCATCCCGAAAAATGCACTGTTTGGTGTGGTTTGTACGCTGGTGGAATCATTGGACCGTATTTTTTCAAAGATGCTGTTGGACGCAACGTTACGGTGAATGAACACATTTCGAACCGAACACTGATTTTGGTAATAAAATTCAATGATTTGCAAGCGTTGCTCGTTAGTAAGTCTATTCATGATGAAATGTCAAAGCATACTGAGCATCTTTCTCTTTGACACCATGTCTGAAATCCCACGTGATCTGTCAAATACTAATGCATGAAAATCCTAACCTCAAAAAAATCACGCTTTATGCCACTGGAGGCCGAATATTAATATGAAGTTTATAGAGCGACTAGGATTACTTAACACTAATATTGAGGGTCAAAACAGAATTTGTTGTGTCAAATTTCATACAAATTAGACGCAAAATGAGGCCTTTAGTTCCACAAGAAGTCAAACCCGGAGATTGGTTTTTAGACTGATTCCAATTATTGTCGGATGTTGGAAATCAGAACAGAAGCCTTTTGCCAAAATTCAGCCAATCGGATCAAAATTGAGGAGCCAGGAGCTCAAAAACTCAACAGACGGGCTATATCCAAATATGAACCGATTAATCCATTAATCCATTAAGAATCTCTAGCGACTTACATCAACAAGAATTATCTGTGCAAAATTACAAGTGGATATCTGTATTTGTTCGACCGCCACGTTCGACATGGCTGGATCGACTTAAATGTCCCAGATCAATATGTTGATGGGTATACAAACCAAATTATTATAAGCAATGAACTATTTTTTCGATACAGGAACATGACATACAGGGTGATTTTTTTGAGGTTAGGATTTTCATGCATTAGTATTTGACAGATCACGTGGGATTTCAGACATGGTGTCAAAGAGAAAGATGCTCAGTATGCTTTGACATTTCATCATGAATAGACTTACTAACAAGCAACGCTTGCAAATCATTGAATTTTATTACCAAAATCAGTGTTCGGTTCGAAATGTGTTCATTCACCGTAACGTTGCGTCCAACAGCATCTTTGAAAAAATACGGTCCAATGATTCCACCAGCGTACAAACCACACCAAACAGTGCATTTTTCGGGATGCATGGGCAGTTCTTGAACGGCTTCTGGTTGCTCTTCACTCCAAATGCGGCAATTTTGCTTATTTACGTAGCCATTCAACCAGAAATGAGCCTCATCGCTGAACGGTGAATGAACACATTTCGAACCGAACACTGATTTTGGTAATAAAATTCAATGATTTGCAAGCGTTGCTCGTTAGTAAGTCTATTCATGATGAAATGTCAAAGCATACTGAGCATCTTTCTCTTTGACACCATGTCTGAAATCCCACGTGATCTGTCAAATACTAATGCATGAAAATCCTAACCTCAAAAAAATCACCCTTTACTACAGCGTATGTACCAAAAAATATCAGTGTTGTTTTTCCACATCCAACAGGTCTTTAAAAGCATTGTTGCGGGCATATATTTACATACACACATTAACATACATTTTTGTGCTTGATGAGTCTATTCTCCCTTATAACAATTATTTCACAATTCTTTTTTTATATTTTCCTCCATCTCATTTCAGACTGATTTACCACCCTTTATAACCCGTTTGCGTATGTGGGACAGTTATGGCACATATGTTCCAATAAAGCAAACAAGTGTTACAACAGGCCAACCACCTCCTCCGCCACCCGTTGCCTCGTCAGCAGATGGAGGCAAACCCACACTACTCGATCCGACTAGTTATGGAAATAACTATTACTACAGTCCGCAGAATCCCAAACTGGGCAAGAATTTACGTGTCAACATTGATAATGCCTGGAATCCGGTGGATACCTACATATATGGACCCACCCAGTCGAGTATCTTCAACCAAGAGAATAAATACAGTGGCTATCAGCAACAAGGTGGAGCCGGTAGTGGCGGCTCCAAACAAGCTGTTGGCGGCAATGGCATTTCATCTGTCAAAGAGAGCCTAAATTATATTTCCAGCAAGACCAGCAAAGATTCCGCCCACGGTAGTGGACCGGTTGGCGGAGGTAGTGGTAGTCTCAGTGTTGGCAATGCGCTGGCCCTGATGAGCACCAAGGGAAAACGTCGCTTAATGCTGGAAATTTATGATTATGAGACACCTAAACTATGCGATCATACAGCAATTAGCAGCACAGGCAACACATTGGGTCTTAATCGTTTACGACCTTGCAGTCCTTTAGAAAGTTATGTCAGTACCGGACGAGATTTGGTAAGTGAAACATGCAACATACCTGTCTGACTGGCCAAAAACTGAAACTGTATAAAATCCTCATACAGTTATTCTCATGACATAGGAGGAAATGGAGTTGAACATATTTATTTGCTTTTTTAAAGCAACCACCAAGCTGAATGCAAAAATCCTATAAGCCATAAAATATAAAAATATCCGTACAAAAACCCTGAACAGATTATCTTTAGAGTACACAAAACTTTTCTTTTTTAAGCTTGAGAGAAGCCAATTGAGGACAGAATTATAATAAGGATCTTTGCCGCTTACGTCTTTCATATATCAATCGGGGTAGCTCGTAAATTTTCACTGAATGATAAGCTTCTGATAGTGAACATTTTCCAATGAACTTATTTGCATTTGTATGTTTGGAGTCAATCAATGAACCTCACAAATTGTGCATTTAGGCCCAAATACGAAATATGGAATTGGCAAGAGGCAGAATGTTCATTTTACCTCCCTCACAGAAATGAATAGCTTCAATGTATTTCATTGAAGGTAGCAAGCTGAGAAGAATGTAAACCGAGTTCACGTTCAAGAGCGATAACGAATTTTAACAGTCAAAGAAACCGTTTCAAAATTAATTGCAAGAACCACACTACTTTATTAGATAAATAACAATTGTTTCGATACAAGAAAGAAGTAAGAGTTCGTAAATCTTACAATTCTGTTTAAAAACTCGGGAGTACATTACATTGATATGGAAACAACTACATGATTTATGGCAAACGTCCTTTTTTTAGTCAATTTTTGTGGGTAAATGAATTTTATTCTATATACATAAACCAAATGGCAATCATTAGATCAGATAAAGAAACGCATCAGACCACCGCTAAGTTAGGCCAGTTTACAGTCTGAAATTAAGCCGACTGTTACACCGCAACAACAGAAAAGTGTGGAGTCCCACATTTCTTGAATAATCCGCTTGATATGCAAATATTAACAGCTGTTATTTCTTACAACTCTCGAAGGAATCATTAGTGAAACTTCTTCTAATTGCTGGAGTTAGACACGCAGTCACTAGCTGTTCCATAGAAGACTCCTCGTACCGAACTCGTCGCTTCTGAAAAATTCATTACTTGCAACCTTTAGTCTCTCAACTCGTTGCCAAATATTGCAAATACGAACAATAGAAAAGATAAAATCTATTTGAATCTCAACCGATTAAAATTAAATACAAGGCTTTTTTATAGTCATACCATGGAACCCGTAATCAAGGAGATCAATCCAGCAATGTGCATGAGCAATCCAGGTTGCAAAAGTTGTTACTTGCAACCTTCAGTCTGTCAGCATGTTTTGTCGATCAGACAGTGACCTGTCATAACGGACAATGAGAGGTAAACCTCTTCAAGTCTAGATTGTGTCACATAATTTTGGAATCCCCACTTTGTGACCATCTGTCATTAGCAACCCTTCGGTCCTTATCTTGAAAACTTAGCTTACGTGTCGCTAGATACATACCTACAAATTCCAGTTCTCCTGGAATGTGTAAGGTAGTGCTCGGCTGCTCTACAATTCCCTGGGACATCCTGGGAAAGTGCCTCAAAAGCCCTACAAAAAAACAGGCCTAAATGTGAGGGAAATCTTTTATAGTGTCCAAGAAATGTGACTAACAATTTTTAAACCCTCCACCATTAGATGGGGGGTATACTAATTTCGTCATTCTGTTTGTAACTACTCGAAATATTCGTCTGAGACCCCATAAAGTATATATATTCTTGATCGTCGCGACATTTTATGTCGATCTAGCCATGTCCGTCCGTCTGTCCGTCCGTCTGTCTGTCGAAAGCACGCTAACTTCCGAAGGAGTAAAGCTAGCCGCTTGAATTTTTGCACAAATACTTCTTATTAGTGTAGGTCGGTCGATATTGTAAATGGGCCATATCGGTCCATGTTTTGATATAGCTGCCATATAAACCGATCTTGGGTCTTGAATTCTTGAGCCTCTAGAGTGCGCAATTCTTATCCGATTGGAATGAAATTTCGCACGACGTGTTTTGTTATTATATCCAACAACTGTGCCAAGTATGGTTCAAATCGGTCCATAACCTGATATAGCTGCCATATAAACCGATCTTGGGTCTTGACTTCTTGAGCCTCTAGAGTGCGCAATTCTTATTCGATTGGAATGAAATTTTGCACGACGTGTTTTGTTATTATATCCAATAACTGTGCCAAGTATGGTTCAAATCGGTTCATAACCTGATATAGCTGCCATATAAACCGATCATGGGTCTTGACTTCTTGAGCCTCTAGAGGGCGCAATTCTTATCTGATTGGCACGGAATTTCGCACCACGTGTTTTGTTATTATATCCAACAACTGTGCCAAGTATGGTTTAAATCGGTTCATAACCTAATATAGCTGCCATATAAACCGATCTTGGGTCTAGACTTCTTGAGCCACTAGAAGGCACAATACTTATCCGATTTGAATGAAATTTTGCACGAAGTATTTCGTTATGATATCCAACAACTGTGCCAAGTATGGTTGAAATCGGTTCATAACCTGATATAGCTGTCATATAAACAGATCTGGGGATTTGACTTCTTGAGCTTCTAGAGGGCGCAATTCCTATCCGATTTGGCTGAAATTTTGCATGATGTATTTTATTGTTACTTTCAACAACTGTGTCAAATAAGGTTCAAATCGGTTCATAACCTGATATAGCTGCCATATAAACCCATCTGGGATCTTGACTTCCTGACCACTAGAGGTCGCAATTATTATCCGATATGCCTGAAATTTTGTACGATGGATCCTCTCATGACCATCAACAAACGTGTTTATTATGGTCTGAATCGGTCTATAGCCCGATACAGATCCCATATAAATCATTCTCTCTATTTTACTTCGTGAGCCCCAATGGGCGCAATTCTTATACGAATTGGCTGAAATTTTACACAGGTCTCCAACATATAATTTAATTGTGGTCCGAACCGGGCAATATCTTGATATCGTTTTAATAGCAGAGCAACTCTTTTCTTATATCCTTTTTTTGCCTAAGAAGGGATGCCGGGAAAAGAACTCGACAAAAGCGATCCATGGTGGAGGGTATATAAGATTCGGCCCGGCCGAACTTAGCACGCTTTTACTTGTTTTTTTTTTTTAATTTTTGCAAAGGCACTCCTCTTATTTTGTTGCTTGTGAAAGCATTCCTGAACCGATTTCATTATACCCTCCACCATAGGATGGGGGTATACTAATTTTGTCATTCTGTTTGTAACACCTCGAAATATGCGTCTACGACCCCATAAAGTATATATATTCTTGATCATCGTGACAAGTCGAACTAGCCGCTTGAAATTTTGCACAAATTCTTCTTATTAGTGTAGGTCGGTTGGGATTGTAAATGGGCCATATCGATCAATGTTTTGATATAGCTGCTATACAAACCGATCTTGGGTCTTGACTTCTTGAGCTTCTAGAGGGCGCAATTCTCGCCCGACTTGACTGAAGTTTCGGCACAAAGTGTTTTGATCTCACGTCGAACAACTAATCGGTCCATAACCTGATATAGCTGCCATACAAACCGATCTTAGGTCTTGACTTCTTGAGCCTCTAGAGGGTGCAATTCTCGTCCGATTTGACTGAAATTTTGCATTTAGTGTTTTGATATCACTTCCAACAACTGTGCGAAGTATGGTCCTAATCGGTTTATAACCCGATATAGCTGCCATACAAACCGATCATGGGTCCGACTTCTTGAGCCTCTAGACAGCGCAATTCTCATCCGATTTGGCAAAAATTTGATACAACGGCTCCTTCCATGGCCTGCAATATACGTGTGCAATATGGTCAGAATCGATCTATAGCGTGATACAACTCCCATATAAACCGATCTCCCGATTAAGCTTCTTGAGCCCCGAATAGGACTATAACTTGATATTGCTGCTCCTCCGTCCTTATTCATTATACTTTGTTTGCCTAAAACAAAATACTGTGCAAAGAACTCGACATATGCGACCATGGTGGAGGGTATATAAGATTCGGTCCAGTCGCACTTAGCACGCTCTTACTTGTTATACCCTTCACCATAGGCTGGGGGTTTACTAATTTCGTCATTCTGTTTGTAACTACTCGAAATATTCGTTCGAGACCCCATAAAGTATGTATATTCTTGATCGTCGTGACATTTTATGTCGATCTAGCCATGTCCGTCCGTCTGTCTGTCGAAAGCACGCTTACTTTTGAAGGAGTAGTGGTAACCGCTTGAAATTTTGCACAAATACTTCTTATTAGTGTAGGTCGGTTGGGATTGTAAATGGACCATATCGGTCAATGTTTTGATATAGCTGCCATACAAACCGATCTTGGGTCTTGACTTCTTGGGCCTCTAGAGGGCGCAATTCTCGCCCGACTTGACTGAAATTTCTTATATAGTGTTTTGATCTCACTTCCAACAACTAATCGGTCCATAACCTTATACAGCTGCAATACAAACCGATCATGGGTCTTGACTTCTTGAGCCTCTAGAGGGCGTAATTCTCGCCCGACTTGACTGAAATTTCGCATACAGTGTTTTGATCTCACTTCTAACAACTTATCGGTTCATAACCGTATACAGCAGCCATACAAACCGATCTTGGGTCTTGACTTCTTGAGCCTTTAGAGGGCGCAATTCTCGTCCAATTTGACTGAAATTTTGCATATTGTGTTTTGATATCACTTCCAACAACTGTGCGAAGTATAGTCATAATCGGTTCATAACTTAATATAGCTGCAATACAAACCGATCTAGGGTCTTGACTTCTTGAGTCTCTAGACAGCGCAATTCTCATCCGATTTGGCACACATTTTATACAACGGCTCCTTCCATGGCCTTCAATATGCGTGTGCAATATGGTCAGAATCGATCTATAGCTGCAATACAAACCGATCTTGGGTATTGACTTCTTGAGCCTCTAGACAGCGCAATTCTCATCTGATTTGGGACAAATTTTGTACAACGGCTCCTTCCATGGCCTTTAATATACGTGTGCATTATGTTCAGAATCGATCTATAGCTTGATACAACTCCCATAAAAACCGATCTCCCGATTTCACTTCTTGAGCCCCGAATAGGACTATAACTTGATATAGCTGCTCCTCCGTCCTTATTCATTATAAAGGGTGATTTTTTTGAGGTTAGGATTTTCATGCATTAGTATTTGACAGATCACGTGGGATTTCAGACATGGTGTCAAAGAGAAAGATGCTCAGTATGCTTTGACATTTCATCATGAATAGACTTACTAACGAGCAACGCTTGCAAATCATTGAATTTTATTACCAAAATCAGTGTTCGGTTCGAAATGTGTTCATTCACCGTTCAGCGATGAGGCTCATTTCTGGTTGAATGGCTACGTAAATAAGCAAAATTGCCGCATTTGGAGTGAAGAGCAACCAGAAGCCGTTCAAGAACTGCCCATGCATCCCGAAAAATGCACTGTTTGGTGTGGTTTGTACGCTGGTGGAATCATTGGACCGTATTTTTTCAAAGATGCTGTTGGACGCAACGTTACGGTGAATGAACACATTTCGAACCGAACACTGATTTTGGTAATAAAATTCAATGATTTGCAAGCGTTGCTCGTTAGTAAGTCTATTCATGATGAAATGTCAAAGCATACTGAGCATCTTTCTCTTTGACACCATGTCTGAAATCCCACGTGATCTGTCAAATACTAATGCATGAAAATCCTAACCTCAAAAAAATCACCCTTTACTTTGTTTGCCTAAAACAAAATACTGCGCAAAGAACTCGACAGATGCGACCATGGTGGACGGTATATAAGATTCGGGCCGGCCGAACTTAGCACGCTCTTACTTGTTATACCCTTCACCATAGACTGGGGGGTTTACTAATTTCGTCATTCTGTTTGTAACTACTCGAAATATTCGTCCGAGACCCCATAAAGTATGTATATTCTTGATCGTCGTGACATTTTATGTCGATCTGGCCATGTCCGTCCGTCTGCCTGTCGAAAGCACGCTAACTTTTGAAGGAGTAGGGGTAGCCGCTTGAAATTTTGCACAAATACTTCTTATTAGTGTAGGTCGGTTGGGATTGTAAATTGGCCATATCGGTCCATGTTTTTATATAGCTGTCATACAAACCGATCTTGGGTCTTGACTTCTTGAGCCTCTATAGTGCGCAATTCTTATCCGATTGGGATGAAATTTTGCACGACGTGTTTTGTTAAGATATCCAACAACCTTGCCAAGTATGGTTCAAATCAGTCCATAACCTGATATAGCTGCCATATAAACCGAACTTGGGTCTTGACTTCTTGAGCCTCTAGAGGGCGCAATTCTTATCCGATTGGAATGGAATTTTGCACGACGTGTTTCGCTATGACATGCAACAACTGTGCCAAGTATGGTTCAAATCGGTTCATAACCTGATATAGTTGTCAGATAAACCGATTTTGGTTCTTGACTTCTTGAGCCTCCCAGATCGGTTTATATGGCAGCTATATCAGGTTATGAACCGATTGGAACCTTATTTGACACAGTTGTTGAAGGTAAGAATAAAATACGTCTTGCAAAATTTCATACAAATGGGATAGGAATTGCGCCCTCTAGAAGCTCAAGAAGTCAAGTCCCCAGATCTGTTTATAAGACAGCTACCTGATATAGCTGAACCGATTTGAACCGTACTTGGCACAGTTGTTGGATATCATAACAAAATACTTCTTGCAAAATTTCATTCCAATCGGATAGAATTGCGCATTCTAGTGGCTCAAGAAGTCAAGACCCAAGATCGGTTTATATGGCAGCTATATCAGGTGATGGACCTATTTGAACCATACTTGACACAGTTGTTGGATATCATAACACAACACGTCGTGGAAAATTTCATCCCAATGGGATAAGAATTGCGCACTCTAGAGGCTGAAGAAGTCAAGACCCAAGATCGGTTTATTTGGCAGCTGTATCTAAACATGGACCGATATGGCCCACTTACAATACCAACCGACCAACGCTTATAAGAAGTATTTGTGCAAAATTTCAAGCGGCTAGCTTTACTCCTTCGGAAGTTAGCGTGCTTTCGACAGACAGACGGACGGACATAAGTCACTATGTCGAATTTCAGTGAAATCGGATAATAAATGCGCCTTTTGTGGGGCCAAGACTTTAAATCGAGAGATCGGTCTATATGACAGCTATATCTAAATCTGAACCGATCTGGGCCAAATTGCAGAAAGTCGTCGGGGAGCCTAACACAACTCACTGCCCCAAATTTCGGAGACAACAGACAATAAATGCGATCGTCTTAGATTTTTACGACGATCAAGAATATATATACGTTATAAGGTCGGAAATGGATATTTCGATGTGTTGCATACGGAATGCCAAAATAAATATACCCTCATCCTTCGGTGGTGAGTAAAAAAAATTTTGTTCACTGTGTTACCACAGTACCGCCAAACACTGTGTTACAACAGTAGCGACAAAGGTTTATCCGAGCACCGTACCACGCCGTTCGTTAATTGTGGTTTGGGATTAAAATTTACTTGCCTTAAATGGGAACTTTTAAAATACGAATACAGGGAATTCCATTCATTGATTGCTAGCGATATATTAATAATAATCCGGTCATGTAGACTTTCTTACCACTAAATCTAACTAAAATATTTTTCCCTCCTTGGAGACCCATATGTTTTATGTTTTTCCTTACCTTCGAACAACTGTATTTTTTGTTTCTGTGTTCTGACTTATATTTAACTTTGATATTACTCCCATACTAAAATAAAAGAGTTCCATGGGAAGTTCTTCCCACGTCCTTTTAACTCTAGATTACAATTCACTTAAAACTCCCACACATACTCAAATTATAAAAACCAGAAAATAATCCAAAACAAGGAGACAATTGCCCTTTGTGATCATTCCCAACCAAAGGCTGTCATTTCTTTGCACATTTCTTTGCTCGGGCAAATTTGTTTGTTTCACTTACAAGCTATGTTTGCCCGTCACTTTTGTAGAGTTGGACCATCTTGCAGGCCATTAGTCAAAAAATTCCATTTGGTCCGGGCAGTTCATGTATTGACCGTCACCCGCATAACCAACCGCAGCCTCACTATATTGTCATTTTTGATGACATCCATAATGGCAATAACGGTGAACGTCGGAATGCCGGAACGTCGATATTTTTGGCTCATGATGACCAACTACTACATCGATATGACCATCTAAGTACCCCTCAATTACAACAGGCAGACATGCATAAAATCCATTCCAATAGCTCTCTCATGTATGCATGCAAGGAAACCTCAAATTGTGTTGTGGACCACAAATGGTTTAATTTTACAATTTTTTTCGCACCGTTGGTGCTGGAGACTATCTGCCTTGGACATGGAATATGATCGCGAGATGGTCGTTTTCATATTTCTGTCCACCAATATGTACATGCGTTTGTGTGTGGCTGGTGAAAATTTTCATTTGCTATGCTATAAAAAAACCTCAACAAAAATTTTGCGGGCACAATTTCCAGTTGGTGGCAAAAAGTATGACGACATTTGAATTATGCATTGATCTCTCCTTCCCTTAACCATTCAGTGCCAATGCTAATGAAAAATTCATATACTAAAGCAAGTACGTTTACAGATAGAGAAATTAATTTTAATTTAGTTAATTTAAAAGAGACATTTAATTACACAATCTACTGCACTTTAATTTGATTTAGTATGTAGCTCTCATATAGCACATTACAGATGTAACCATCCAATAAACTTTTTTGTTTATTTATTCAAATATAAAGTATTGGGTTGCCTAAAAAGTAATTTTTTAAAAGAAAGTAAATGCATTTTAATAAAACTTAGAATGAACTTTAATCAAATATATAATTGCCATTTTGTTCGATAACCTTTTGCCATCTTCCTGCCAAATTTAGTATTCCACGCTCATAGAACTTCTGGACTTTATCTGCAAAAAACTGAACCAAGTGCGATTTTATAGCCTCATCATTACCGAAAGTTTTACCATTTAAGGAGTTCTGCAAAGATCGAAATAAATGGTAGTCTGATGGTGCAAGGTCAGGGCTATATGGTGGATGCATCAAAAGTTCCCAGCCAAGCTCACTCAGCTTTTGGCGAGTGACCAAAGATGTGTGCGGTGTAGCGTTGTCCTGGTGGAATATGACACCTTTTCCATTGACCAATTCTGGTCGCTTCTCCTTGATGGCTGTATTCAATTTGTCCAATGTTGACAGTAGCTCAAAATATACCACACCCTTCCAATCCCACCAAACAGACAGCATAACCTTCTTTTGGTGGATATCAGCCTTTGAAGTGGTTTGAGCTGGTTCATGGTTCATGGACCATGATCGTTTTCGACTAACGTTGTTGTAAACAATCCATTTTTCATCTCCAGTTATGATTAGTTTCAAAAACGGATCGAATTCATTGCGTTTAAGGTGCGTATCACAAGCGTTGATTCGGTTTGTTAAATGAATTTCTTTCAATACATGTGGTACCCATATTAAAATTGACCCCAAACAAACAAATGTAAACAAAATTTCGCGCACTTTTTTTCTAAAGCATGCTAAAAGTAACAGCTGATAACTGATAGAAGAAAGAATGCAATTACAGAGTCACAAGCCGTTGAAAAAATTTGTCAACGCCGACTATATTACTACTACATTACCGACAATTACTTTTTGGGCAACCCAATATATTCGTGTACTCAAAAATTTGTGGAAATTTGCACAAATAAAACGAAGAATACCTGAGGGTGTGCTTAGCACCGCCCAGTAAAGTTTCACCCCCAAGACGGAGGTTGGGATAGCTATTGGTATCATGACGGGACACAAAGGACTACGAGCTCACTTATGTAAAATTGATGCGGCAAGTGATAGCCTGTGTAGGGCATGCGGGGAAGATGATGAGACGTTGGAGCATTTCCTTCGTCATTGCCCGGCGTTCGCGTCTAACAGATACCGCCAATTAGGTGGAGACACAATACCAGGCATGAACCCACTTAGGGGAGTGGCATGGACAACAATCAAGGCTTTCAAGGAATTCCTAACTTAAAATTTTCTTTTTACTTACTTTTACTTTACTTTTTAATTTTTAAAGCGCACAACAAGCCGATTACTGGCTTAGGTGTATATCCATAGTGGCATGGGGTGCATTAATATCCGCACCGTCTCTCAACCTAACCTTAAGATATTTGAGTAATTAACTCGTAAATAAAGTGAAAGAAGCCTAAAATTCCAAACTATACAAAAATTCCAAAAATACCCCCACACAGGCATGAAGGCCGATGTAAAAATTTTTTAATTGGTCGCCTTGTTCGCTTTTGGTGAATATTTGATTGAAAAATACAGCACTAAAATTATAGTTCTAGTTTTTTAAAACAAACGAGAGGCTCAAGAAGTCAAGACCCAAAATCGGCTATATGGCAGCTATATCAGGTTATGGACCGATTTGAACCATACTTGGCAAAGTTGTTGGATATCATAACATATCACGTCGTGCAAAATTTCCAATCGGATAAGAAATGCGCATTCTAGAGGCTCAAGAAGCCAAGACCCAAGATCGGTTTATATGGCAGCTATATCAAAACATGGACCGATATGGCCCAATTACAATACCATCCGACCTACACTAATAAGAAGTATTTGTGCAAAATTTCAAGCGGCTAGCTTTACTCCTTCGGAAGTTAGCGTGCTTTCGACAGACAGACGTACGGACGGATCCACATACTGACGGACATGGCTAGATCGACATAAAATGTCGCGTCGCTCAAGAATATATATACTTTATGGGGTCTCAGACGAATGTTTCGAGTAGTTACAAACAGAATGACGAAATTAGTATACCGCCCCTCCTATGGTGGACGGTATAAAAAATTTGATGAAACGAAAAAGCCTGAAGTCATTTACTTGTGTATATTATGAGATCTAATAAAATAGGGTGGTCAACTTTTTATACCCTCCACCAATTCGAATTTCGTCATTCTGTTTGTAACTACCCGAAATATTCGTCTGAGACCCCACAAAGTATATATATTCTTGATTGTCGCGACATTTTATGTCGATCTAGCCATGTCCGTCCGTCTGTCCGTCCATCCGTCTGTCCGTCCGTCCGTCCGCCTATCTGTCGAAAGCACGCTAACTTCCGAAGGAGTAAAGCTAGCCGCTTGAAATTTTGCAAAAATACTTCTTATTAGTGTAGGTCGGTTGGTATTGCAAATGGGCCATATCGGTCCATGTTTTGGTATAGCTGCCATATAAACCGATCTTGGGTCTCGATTTCTTGAGCCTCTAGAGGTGGCAATTCTTATCCGATTTGGCTGAAATTTTGCATTACGTGTTTCGTTGTGACTTCTAACAACTATTCTAAGTATGTTGGAAATAGGTTTATAACCTGATAAAGCTGTCATATAAACCGATCTGGGGTCTTGACTTCTTGAGCCTCTAGAGTGCGCAATTCTTATCCGATTGGAATGAAATTTTGCAACACGTGTTTCTTTGTAACATCCAATAACTGTGCTAAGTATGGTTTAAATCGGTAAATAACCTGATATAACTGCCATATAAACTGATCTGGGATCTTGACTTCTTGAACCTCTAGAGGGCGCAATTCTTATCAGATTTGAATGAATTTTTGCACGTAGTATTTTGTTATGATACCCAACAACTATGCCAAGTATGGTTCAAATCGGTTCATAACCTGATATAGCTGTCATATAAACCGATCTGGGATTTTGACTTCTTGAGCCTCTAGAGGTCGCAATTATTATCCGATTTGCCTGAAATTTTGTACGACGGATTCTCTCATGACCACCAACATACGTGTTTATTATGGTCTGAATCGGTCTATAGCCCGATACAGCTCCCATATAAATCGATCTCTCTATTTAACTTTTTGAGCCCCCAAAGGGTGAAATTCTTATTCGAATTGGCTGACATTTTACACAGGTCTCCAACATATAATTTAATTGTGGTCCAAACCGGACCATATCTTGATATCGCTCTAATAGCAGAGGAAATCTTTTCTTATATCCTTTTTTCCCAAAGAAGAGATGCCCGCAAAAGAACTCGACAAATGCGATCCATGGTGGAGGGTATATAAGATTCGGCCCGGCCGAACTTAGCACGCTTTTACTTGTTTTAAGTATTAAACTGGACAAACACTATTTCATTAAATGTATTTTAATTACAAGCAAATATTGTTGGTGTAGGTATCGGAGAGTGTAAACATATTTTACACACCAAATTTTAGCAAACTCGAACAAAAACCGCTGCTTTACGGGCTCAATCAATTCTGTTCCTTGTTTTAAATTAATTGCAAATTAAATGCATTTAAAGTTATATCCCCCAGAAGGGAGACGAAAAGTGCTTAACTTCGACACCATATACCTCGCCCTGTGCTAACAACAAATGTTTACCGAAAGCTTATGTCCTCCAAAAATTTCTAGAAGATTTATCAGGCTAACCCTTTACGCGGTAATAATTTTCGATAAAAACAATGGGTGCGGCAAAACATAGTGAGTTGCTTCAACTGTAGCAACTTCGATTGCTTAAGGCTTGTTGCCTTTGTTAAAGTCTTGGTATGTTTTTGCTTAGGTTAGGTTAGTTTGAAAAAAAAAAACGTGCCGAAACTAATCCGCTACACTACACTTAAACCAGTAATCGTTTTGTTATGCGCTCTAAATACTAAAAAGTATCCTTGAAAAAGAAAATCTAAGTTAGGAATTACAAAATCTTTAATTGTTTTCCATACCACGACCCTATATTGGTTCATGTCTGGTATTGTGTCCCCACCTAAGTGCCGGTGTTTGTTAACCGCGAAAGCCGACAAAATGACGTTGAAAATGATCCAACGTCTCATCACTTGCCGCACCGATTTTGCATAAGTGAGTTGATAGTCCTATGTGTTCCGTTATGATACCGAAAGCTATAATGACCTCCCTTTTACTTCATTTCAGGGATCTCACTATAGAATTTTCGTCGTCCACGCTCTTAACTCGGATTACGCACTCTGTGATCGCCCGGATCACCGCCTGCAAGACCGTATTGTGGTCAGACAATCGAAAACAAATCTCAGTCCCTGAGTTCTCATTGTAGACCCCAAGCCCACTATCTCCTCTTTGATCCAGCTGTGTAGCATGATCTCCAAGGTGGCAATACCGTGGTCCATTCAAGACTGCCTCAGCCAGCAGTGTCTCGCACTCGACCTCAAGTATGATTTCAGATATTCGATCGTAAACCTCTTCCTTTCCATCCAACTTCCCCATCGTCGGCTCGATTAAACTGCGATGGTATGACCTGCTACTATCCTCCATTTATTTTTCCAGCGTGTGTAGCGGTCTTGCTCCGTTGGATATTTATCGAGATCACCTCAGTCATTGGTCCTCCAGCAAATGGGCATCTTGGGAATGGGTGATGGTATCATTGTCGGGTCCCTGTTCCTTAGGCTGAATTGAGTCTACCGTCCCTGCACTGTCTGATGTTCTAATATTAGGATCTTCGCTTATCCTAGTCTTCCCAATCTCGAGTAAATGAGCTTCTTCTTGGCTCCCTGTTCTTTAGGCTGCATTGAGTTTCCTGTCACTGCACTTCCTGATGTTTCAATATTAAGATTTTTGTCTCTCCTAGTCTTCCGAATCTTGACGTTTATGGTTCCATCGTCGGGTTCCGGGTTTTGCTTAAGGTTTCATGTTTATTGTCGGTGAGTGAAGTGTGTGCGATACCAAGGGAATAGTAACTTCAGTTTGTTTGTAATCAAAAACATAGTACACATCATATAAAAGATCTGAAAGATTTATTAAAAGTACTTTTTTTTCGCACCTTCCCATACAAGCGAAACCACAGGTCGGCCACCTTTTATGTCGATCTAGCCATGTCCGTCCGTCCGTCTGTCGAAAGCACGCTAACTTTCGAAGGAGTAAAGGTAACCGCTTGAAATTTTACACAAATACTTCTTATTAGTGTAGGTCAGTTGAAATTGTAAATGGGCCATATCGGTCCGTGTTTTGATATAGCTGCCATATAAACCGATCTTGGGTCTTGACTTCTTGAGCCTCTGGGGGGCGCAATTCCTATCCGATTGGAATGAAATTTTGCACGACGTATTTAATTATGATATCCAACAACTGTGCCAAGTATGGTTCAAATCGGTTCATAACCTGATATAGCTGTCATATAAACCAGTCTGGGGACTTGACTTCTTGAGCTTCTTATTCGATTTGGCTGAAATTTTGCATGAAGTATTTTATTCTTACTTTCAACAACTGTGCTGAATAAGGTTTAAATCGGTTTATTAACTGATATAGCTACCAAAATAAACCGATCTGGGATCTTGACTTCTTGAGCTTCTAGAGGTGGCAATTATTATCCGATTTGCTGAAATTTTGTACGACGGATCCTCTCATGACCAGCAACATACGTGTTTATTATGGCCTGAATCGGTCTATAGCCTCATACAGCTCCCATTTAAATCGATCTCTTTATTTTACTTCTTGAGCCCCCAAAAGGGCGCAATTCTTATTCGAATTGGCTGAAATTTTACACAGGCCTCCAACATATGATTGAATTGTGGTCCGTACCGGACCATATCGTGATATCGCTCTAATAGCAGAGCAAATCTTTTCTTTTATCCTTTTTTGCCTAAGAATAGATGCCGGGAAAAGAACTCGACAAATGCGATACATGGTGGCGAGTATATAAGATTCGGCCCGGCCGAACTTAGCACGCTTTTATTTGTTTATTTTTATACCCTCCACCATAGCATGGGGGTATACTTATTTCGTCATTCTGTTTGTAACACCTCGAAATAAGCGTCTATACCCAGACACAATAACGACTACGGCAAAATCTCACTCATCGTAACTCTACCAACTCTTTTAAATAAATTACCATTAGAAATATTAAATACAAACAATAATGTAATAAGAATGAATATGGTCAAGAAGTACTTAATATCACACTAAGAATGAATTAGAAATTTTAAAAGTACTGTTGTAAGCACAATTTAAATTAGTAAAATTTTGAAGTATATTATTGTTATTCTTATTTTAGATTTAAATATTACAGATTGGCTAAGATTCATCCTACAGACAAACCGAATGGTTTCGTGGGAATTTAATTTTAGACCAAAATGTACAACTTTTATCTTTTCACAATAAGTGTGGCCGGGCCGAATCTTATATACCCTCCACAATGGATCGCACTTGTCGAGTTCTTTTCCCGGCATCTCTTCTTTGGCAAAAAAGGACATAAGAAAAGATTTGCTCTGCTATTAGAGAGATATCAAGATATGGTCCGGCTTGGACCACAATTAAATTATATGTTGGAGACCTCTGTAAAATGTCAGCAAATTCGAATAAGAACTTCGCCCTTTGAGGGCTCTAGAAGTAAAATAGAGGGATCGATTTATATGGGAGCTGTATCGGGCTATAGACCTATTCAGACCATAATAAACACGTATGTTGATGGTCATACGAGGATCCGTCGTACAAAATTTCAGCCAAATCGGATAATAATTGCCACTTCTAGAGGCTCAAGAAGTCAAGATCCCAGATCGGTTTATATGGCAGCTATGTCAGGTTATGAACCGATTTGAACCATACTTGGCACAGTTGTTGGATATCAAAATACAAATACGTCATACAAAATTTCATACCAATCGGATAAGAAATGCGCACTCTAGATGCTCAAGAAGTCAAGACCCAAGATCGGTTTATATGACAGCTATTTCAGGTTATGGACCTGATATGGTTATGCAAAAAATTTCATCAAAACCGAACCAGATTTTAGTAAAGTTCCCATATATATCTTTCATGCGTTTGGATTTTTGAGGCTGAAGTAGCTACAATTTTGGTCCCATCTCTACAAAATTTTTCATGAGATGTTTTAATTGACATCCCAATACGTCTGCAAAATGTCATCAAAATCAAATTAGATTTAGATAAAACTCCCATATATATATTTTATGCGTTTCGACTTTTAAGGCTGTAGAAGCCACAATTTTAATACCATTGTAAGAAAATCGTAGAAAGTTCAATTCGATATTTTAATGTATGCAAAATTAAAGTCTGACTAGATTTGGATATAGGTGCTATATATTAAAGGTATTACGTAGACTCGGTGGTGTAGGGTATTATATAGTCGGCTCCGCCCGACGTTTGCCTTTCCTTACTGGTTATTATTGGATTTGGGGGCTCAAAAGGTATCTGATACTTTTTTTTCAATCGTATTTGGCAAGGGTATCGTGGCGTCAAATACAACGTTCTGTTCCAAATTTCATCAAAATCGGGTTAAAATACATCGAACATACTGAAGAGACTATGCCCAACTATAGTCTGATTTGAACCATATTCGACATGTGTATCGGACTACACTCATTGATATTTGTGAAGTATACCCCTGTTCCTTAATGGAATGTTCATGGACAAATTTGCATTTTATCAAAGCGACCAATGCATTGCAATGGTAAGGTTAGGTTAAGAACTAACAGCCTAAATTGAAATTCTTCTAGAACCCTGTGCAAGGCATGCACACACCAAACTTTTCTATAGTTTTCCATCCCTAAGAATTTTTCATGTTTAGATTGTGCCACATAATTTTTGCTCGGCCATCTCTCAAGCGGAATGACAGAATCTATTAGTCACCTATTCTAGTAGCGTGGATATAATCAAAATCCAAAATTGTTAGCGTCGATTGTTTTAAAAGTATTTTAATATAATTTTTTTCAGAATGTAGTAGGCAATTGAGCTATTTTATGTTGAGCTGTCTTTTTTTCTGTTCCCAAGGCTATGATGCATCCTGGACATGCTATCATAACAATGCATTTAATGTTTAATGAAAAATGTATACTACATTTTATTGTGGTTTAATTTGCCATGGCCACAAAACCGGTAGAAATTGTATTGAATTTGTTCATCCAAAAAAATGTGCCAGAACAAAAGGTCAAAATAAAAAAAAAAAACACTACGCGTATACTTAAAAAAACGAAAACAATTCCGGATAATGCCATTCATTAACTTTTTTTAAGAATCTTTCATATATTCAGAAGCTGTGCAAATCATATGGAAATCCTTGTTGGCATTACTGTCGCCAATCTTGGAATTAATTTAATTTATGATTTATGAATGGATTACATTTGCTAATATGTGATTTTGTGAAGAAAGTAGATAGAAACCCCTTGACCCATCTACAAGAATTTAAACATTTAAACAAACACATATTCATGGCAAATGAAAGGTATATTTTAATCCAGATGCTAGTGTACCGTATGCTTGCTAGCATTTAAATTAAGCTAATTTGCAATTTTCCCCTCTCCGATGAAGATATTGATTTGATTCCAAGCACTCTTCAGAAGATTTTAATAACGAAGGCTTCAAGAGGTCCATATCCAGAAGTAAAGCCGTATCTTTATCAAAATAGGCCATCGAGATTGCCTATATGATTTTTTTAACACTCTCGGCATTTAGTCACTGCCACCTTTCTCTTGTGTCAAATCAGAAATTTAAGCTTTTAAGGGCCGTATAAGACTAATAAGCAGATCGGTTAATATGGGAGCTATATCAGATTAATTTCCGACTTGGACAATGCTTAACATAGATGATGGAGGTCATAAAAATACTACGTGCAAAATTTCAGCCAAATCGGGAAATCCGTTTATATGAAAGCTATATCAGATCATAGACCAATTTAAACTGTACTTGGCATGGTGGTTGGAAGTCGTAACAACACACTACGAGTACAAATTTCAGTCAAGTCTGATAACAAATGAAACTAACATTTTATATGGGAGCTACATCTAAATATGAAACGATTTGGTCCATTTGGAGTCCCCAAAGACCTGCATCAATAAGAATTACCTATCCTGATATCTTCATTTGTTGGACCGCAATCGTGATTTCTAACAGCGGACGGACTGAGAATGTCAAGACGACCAAAAACACATATACTCATATTTAATTAAAAATTTAATTAAAAATAAAAATGTTTTGAATTAAAAAATTAATTGAACCAATCATGTTTTAATTGAATCCGGATTTTATTCAATAACGATCGTGATTGAAATTTAAGAAATTTTCAATTAAAAAATAGAAAATTAATTGATTGACTTATTTTTTTAATTGAACCTGAGCATTTTTCAATTATGATCGTGGTTGAAATTTTTATCATTAGCAATTAAAAATTTTTATATACAATATATATGTGTTTGAAAACTTCATCTATTTCAATTAAACGATAGCAGCCTAAATCACTAGTGGTCTAGGCAGCTTGAAATTTTGATTAATATTTACATATATACAACGGTATTCACAAAACTTAATATAGATTTGAATTAGGTTTATTTGACAGATTTCATTTATAGAACTTTCAAATAAAACCTATTTCAAGGCTTCGGCCGACAGAATATAAAACTACCCAACAGTCTTTCGGCTACTTTTTATACCCTCCACCATAAGATGGGGGGTATACTAAATTCGTCATTCTGTTTGTAACTACTCGAAATATTCGTCTGAGACCCCATAAAGTATATATATTCTTGATCGTCGCGACATTTTATGTCGATCTAGCCATGTCCGTCAGTCTGTCCGTCCGTCCGTCCGTCCGTCTGTCTGTCGAAAGCACGCTAACTTCCAAAGGAGTAAAGCTAGCCGCTTGAAATTTTGCACAAATACCTCTTATTAGTGTAGGTCGGTTGGTATTGTAAATGGGCCATATCGGTCCATGTTTTGATATAGCTGCCATATAAACCGATCTTGGGTCTTGACTTCTTGAGCCTCTAGAGTGCGCAATTCTTATCCGATTGGAATGAAATTTTGCACGACGTGCTATGCTATGATATCCAACAACTGTGCCAAGTATGGTTCAAATCGGTTCATAACCTGATATAGCTGCCATATAAACCGATCTTGGGTCTTGACTTCTTGAGCCTCTAGAATGCGCAATTCTTATCCGATTGAAATGAAATTTTGCACGACGTGTTTTGTTATTATATCCAACAACTGTGGCAAGTATGGTTGAAATCGGTTCATAACCTGATATAGCTGTCATATAAACCGATCTTGGGTCTTGACTTCTTGAGCCTCTAGGGTGCGCAATTCTTATCCGATTGAAATGAAATTTTGCACGACGTGTTTTGTTGTTATATCCAACAACTGTGGCAAGTATGGTTCAAATCGGTTCATAACCTGATATAGCTGCCATATAAACCGATCTTGGGTCTTGACTTCTTGAGCCTCTAGAATGCGCAATTCTTATCCGATTGAAATGAAATTTTGCACAACGTGTTTTGTTGTTATATCAAACAACTGTGCCAAGTATGGTTCAAATCGGCCCATAACCTGATACAGCTGCCATATAATCCGATCTTGGGTCTTGACTTCTTGAACCTCTAGAGGGCGCAATTCTTATCCGATTAGAATGGAATTTTGCACGACGTGTTTTGTTATGATACCCAACAACTGTGCCAAGTATGGTTTAAATCGGTAGATTACCTGATATAGCTGCCATATAAACAGATCTTGGGTCTTGACTTCTTGAGCCTCTAGAGGGCACAATTTTTATCCGATTTGAATGAATTTTTGCGCGAAGTATTTCGTTATGATATCCAACAACTGTGCCAAGTATGGTTGAAATCGGTTCATAACCTGATATAGCTGACATATAAACAGATCTGGGGATTTGACTTCTTGAGCTTCTAGAGGGCGCAATTTCTATCCGATTTGGCTAAAATTTTGCATGACGTATTTTATTTTTACTTTTAACAACTGTGTCAAATAAGGTTCAAATCGGTTCATAACCTGATATAGCTTCCATATAAACCGATCTTGGATCTTGACTTCTTGACCCCTAGAGGTCGCAATTATTATCCGATATGCCTGAAATTTTGTACGATGGATCCTCTCATGACCATCAACAAACGTGTTTATTATGGTCTGAATCGGTCTATAGCCCGATACAGATCCCATATAAATCGTTCTCTCTATTTTACTTCGTGAGCCCCAATGGGCGCAATTCTTATACGAATTGGCTGAAATTTTACACATGTCTGCAACATATAATTTAATTGTGGTCCGAACTGGACCATATCTTGATATCGTTTTAATAGCAGAGCAACTCTTATCTTATATCCTTTTTTGCCTAAGAAGAGATGCCGGGAAAAGAACTCGACAAATGCGATCCATGGTGGAGGGTATATAAGATTCGGCCCGGCCGAACTTAGCACGCTTTTACTTGTTGAATTTCCAAATTCGATTCCAATCTTATTTATTTTTAATATATGCTATATAAATGGGCCTCCGCTGGGTTTACTTCCCCAATGCATGTAATTCACAAAGTTACTGTAATAAAAATATATTAATTACTGTTAGTCTAGTCGGTAGCTAGACTTAAATCTGCCTAGCTTCTCTTTATTTTATAATTCGGGAAACATTTCTACCGTTGCATTTTAAGGAGTGATCATAGACCCAAACACAAATCTCAAATTCGTGTCTCAGAAGTTTTACATATGTGAACCATTTTGTCTTGAAATTGAGGGAGTGTCCTATACAGCGCGCTTTCCCCAAAATTTTTTATATGTATAAAGAATGAATTTCAAAATATTTTCAAGTAAAAAACAAGTAAAAAGGCGTTAAGTTCGGCCGGGCCGAACTTTGGATACCCACCACCTCGGATATATATGTAAACCACCTTTCGTCAAAATCCGGTGCAAAACTCATACCTTATGCCCCACAGCAGCTATATCAATTCCGATTTGGACCAAATACTAATAAGTAAAAGTCATTGTTCAATTGTATATATCAAAATATTGGTCTTTTAGTAGTAATATATAAAAATAAACCGATTTGAATTATATAAGACAAGAATATTGAAAAGCATAACATAAGTCAGTCTGTCAAATTTCAGTGAAATCGGATTAAAAGTGCGCCTTTTATGGGGCCAAGACTTTAAATCAAGAGATCGGTCCATATGGCGGCTATATGCAAATTTTGATCGATCTAGACCAAATTGCAGAAATATGTGCAGGGGCTCAACTTAGCTCTTTGTCCCAAATTTCGGCATCATTGGACAATAAATGCGCCTTTTATGGCCCCAAAACCTAAAACCGAGAGATCGGTCTATATGGCAGCTATATCCAAATCTGAACCGATCTGAGCCATATTGACGGAGGATGTCGAAGAGCCTAAGACAACGAACTGTCACAAAATTTCAGCACAATCGGATAATAAATGTGGCTTTTATGGGCCTATGACCCTAAATCGGAGGATCGGTCTATATGGCAGCTATATCCAAATCTGGACCGATCTGGGCTAAATTGACGAAGGACGTTGAAGGGCCTAATATAACTCCCTTTCCCAAATTTCAGCAAAATGCGATAATAAAAGTGGCTTTTATGGGCCTTAGACCCTAAATTGGAGGATCGGTCTATATGGGGGCTATATCAAGATATAGTCCGATATAGCCCATCTTCGAACTTAACCTGCTTAGGGACAAAAAAAAGAATCTGTGCAAAATTTCAGCTCAATATCTCTATTTTTAAAGACTGTAGCGTGATTTCAACAGACAGACGGACGGACATGTCTAGATCGTCTTAGATTTTTACGCTGATCAGGATATATGTATATATATATATATATATACTTTATAGGGTCGGAAATGGATATTTCGATGTGTTGCAAACGGAATGACAAAATGAATATACCCCCATCCTTCGGTGGTGGGTATAATAATTTTCAATTTTTTTTTAATTGAATATGCAATTTTTTAATTCATAATTTTTTCAATCACTTTTTCAAAAACTTTGATTGATATTATCATTTTCGTGATTGACGCAGTTTCAATTAAAGAAATAATCGAAATTACTAAGCGGCAAAAATGGACCTTGGAATTTGTTGGTGTAAGGAAGGATTGTAGAAGGCTCTTTAACAGGGAGAAAGCACCAAGGACACAAGATTGGGACGTCTATAAGGCTGAGGCAAGAAAATACAAGAGCTAGCAGAAAAAGGCTCCGAACAAGTCCAGGGTTGAATTCTGCAGCTCCTTGTAGGATACATCTCAGGCCTCTAGGCTAAGGAAGATCCTACACACAAGGACATTTGTTATTGAAAGTAGCAAAACCGTTTGCTAAAACATACACCAGCTGAATCGGGCTCCGCTGCGCCTCCTTTTAGTTTACATGGGACAAAATTTTCCTTTGAATATTCATTTTTTTTTCGTCAAATACCATGCTACGAAAATTGTGTATGGCTTGACTAACAGTTTAACAAATAAGTGCTTTTATCTGAATCCCATATGATCTTTATTGGTCAACGAATTTAAGTTTGTATGTAAGGTGTACCCAATTCTTAAAATTCTTTTTTTCAGCCCGATATTCTCATGATGTCTGATTTAGGGGTGTTTCCGGGGGTGAGGTCGTCCCCCAAACACTTGGCCGTAAAAAATATCAGCATCGTGCTCTTCTCTCAAATGCCATATATTTAAACTCCATATTTCCATTGGTTTAAGGGGATTTTACAGGACGAGGCGTCCCCCAAACACATGGCCCCAAAATTTCTTTTCAAGGTCGTTTTCTTATCTCAAATACCTTTCATTTGAGCCACATATTGGCATGGTCGAAAAATGTTTACCCTTTGGGGGGTGTTTTGGGGAAGGTGTGATGCCCTAAATACATGATCCAACATTTGGATCATGTATTAGCTCTTCCCCCCAAATAACTTTCATTTAAGCCGCACATTGACATGGTCGGTTAATATGCCTGACTTATAGGTGTTTTGGTGAGTGGGGTGGATCCCCAAACACGAAACCCTGAAAATTTATCAGCAACGTGCTCTATTCTCATATATCTATATATCATTTATTTGTACCCCATATTGCCATTGGCCTCATAATTGGATATCAAATTCGTTTCCTATTTAAGGGTGGTTATGGTGGTAGGACGTCCCGTAGACAGTTGGTCCCGAATATCGATATCAGATTCATGGTGTACTCCCAAATATTTACCTTTCATTTGAGCCCCATTTTTTTGTAGTCGGCAAACATTACCTGGGGGTGTATTGGGGGATGGGCGGCCACTCAGTGACTTGGATTTGAAAATATATATCAGATACGTGTTCTACTCTAAAATACCTCTTATTTGAGCCTCATATTGCAATGGTCAGCAAATACTTCCTATTTGCCTTGAGGGAGCGTCCTATTGTATGAACAACTTGGATATAGCAATGGTACCGAAGGAAGCTATTAATCATTATGCAAAATCACTGCTTTCTGGCCTGGAAATAAAAGATATCCATATATAAATAAAATCTAGGAAACTATATAAAAATGTTTATATTAATTTTTGTTGAACCGTTATTAAATAATCGCCAATCTTCTGGAACATGGCTATATCCAAGTTGTTCAAACAATACGTTCGATAAATCTAAATCCCGAACGAGATCATCAAATTCCCCTTGGGATATAAAATGTAGTTTTATAAATTCTCCTTCAGAAAGGGCATATTCTGATTCGGAGGTTAAAACATTGCTTGGAGAAGGTTCAAAGTTAGGGGAATCTGTTGATACTCCGTTAATGACAGTGTCATTTTTCTAACGCGATACAGTTTTTATTACACTGTCAACATTTGCATATTAAATATGTTGCCTTCTTTGGAAATGATATCCTTTTGTTTCAGTTAAACAGAAATATCGATTATTTTTCTATACACACGCAGTGGACGCCAATTAGCCGGTTTAAGAAACGGCAATTCAAAAGAATAACATGAAAATTTTTCCAGGGCCTTAGCGTTGAATAACAAGACGAACAGCAAACCGATGGTATATACAATTTTAAATATACTATGGGACGATTAAAATATTCCTTTATATAGAGAAATAATATGCTTCTGTACCGACACAACTATTTTATGTAGTTTATCCTCATATATAACAAAAACTGTTTCTTTTACTACGCATTCTTATGTAATATCTTTGGTGAATTTTAGTAATAAGACTTTCTATTGCTTTACTTTTTGGACCAAAATCGCTCCGATGTTTATTGATAACTTAGAGAATCTATAATGTACCTGTTTGGCAACCACAAGTTTGGTTCCGTTATGTCCTTTATCTATTTAACCCACTACCGTATACCTGTTTAACACATAAAAAACAAGGCCATAACAAATGAGAAATTTTTTACGTAATTTTAAGGAACATTAAAAACAAACAGGTAAAAATGGCAGTCCTTTTACAACGAATGCTTGTACCTTTGTAGCCTCAACATATTTAACCCATTAACATTTACCTAGTTGACCCATAAAAACCCTAAGCTTTAAAATAAACGAAACACTTTTTAGAACCATTCCCTTTAATGTACTCAAAGCAGGTACAATGGTCTTTAATGGATAAGTACGATTTTTTTAGGCTACAGCATATTTGTTGTTGGTGGATGTTAAAAAAATGCATGTTTTCATTCATACATTAGTCATTTATTTTAAGAAATTTCTAAATAAAGAAAAAAAACAAAAAATTGAATAAGTCATCTAATTTTGGAAAGCGTATTTAATTTCCTTCTTCACAATAGTACACTTATTTATTGTTTGGTGCCTTTTAAGCAGAATAAATGCCGAGGAAAATGTTGTTTTGTGTTTTTAGTGAGTTTTATCACATTTCAGCCACTGTAAATTCGCGACTAACGATTAGCAATTTAAAAGAAATAAACCTTATTATACCCTCCACCATAAGATGGGGGGTATACTAATTTCGTCATTCTGTTTGTAACTACTCGAAATATTCGTCTGAGACCCCATAAAGTATATATATTCTTGATCGTCGTGACATTTTATGTCGATCTAGCCATGTCCGTCCGTCTGTCCGTCCGTCCGTCCGTCCGTCCGTCCGTCCGTCCGTCCGTCCGTCCGTCCGTCCGTCTGTCTGTCGAAAGCACGCTAACTTCCGAAGGAGTAAAGCTAGCCGCTTGAAATTTTGCACAAATACTTCTTATTAGTGTAGGTCGGTTGGTATTGTAAATGGGCCATATCGGTCCATGTTTTGATATAGCTGCCATATAAACCGATCTTGGGTCTTGACTTCTTGATCCTCTAGAGTGCGCAATTCTTATCCGATTGAAATGAAATTTTGCACGACGTGTTTTGTTATGATATCCAACAACTGCGCCAAGTATAGTTCAAATCGGTTCATAACCTGATATAGCTGCCATATAAACCGATCTTGGGTCTTGACTTCTTGAGCCTCTAGCGTGCGCAATTCTTATCCGATCAGAATGAAATTTTGCACGACGTGTTTTGTTATTATATCCACCAATTGTGCCAAGTATGGTACAAATCGGCCCATAACCTGATATAGCTGCCATATAAACCGATCTTGGGTCTTGACTTCTTGAGCCTCTAGAGTGCGCAATTCTTATCCGATTGGAATGAAATTTTGCAAGACGTGTTTTGTTATGATATCCAACAACTGCGCCAAGTATAATTCAAATCGGTTCATAACCTGATATAGCTGCCATATAAACCGATCTTGGGTCTTGACTTCTTGAGCCTCTAGAGTGCGCAATTCTTATCCGATTGGAATGAAATTTTGCAAGACGTGTTTTGTTGTGATACCCAACAACTGTGCCAAGTATGGTTCAAATCGGTTCATAACCTGATATAGCTGCCATATAAACCGATCTTGGGTCTTGACTTCTTGAGCCTCTAGAGGGCACAATTCTTATCCGATTTGAATGAGTTTTTGCACGAATTATTTCGTTATGATATCCAACAACTGTGCCAAGTATGGTTGAAATCAGTCCATAACCTGATATAGCTGTCATATAAACAGATCTGGGGATTTGACTTCTTGAGCTTTTAGAGGTCGCAATTCCTATCCGATTTGGCTGAAATTTGGCATGACGTATTTTTTTTATTTTTACTTTCAACAACTGTGTCAAATAAAGTACAAGTCGGTTCATAACCTGATATGGCTGCCATATAAACCGATCTGGGATCTTGACTTCTTGACCCTTAGAGGTCGCAATTATTATCCGATATGCCTGAAATTTTGTACGACGGATCCTCTCATGACCATCAACAAACGTGTTTATTATGGTCTGAATCGGTCTATAGCCCGATACAGATCCCATATAAATTGTTCTCTCTATTTTACTTCGTGAGCCCCAATTCTTATACGAATTGGCTGAAATTTTACACAGGTCTCCAACATATAATTTAATTGTGGTCCGAACCGGACCATATCTTGATATCGTTTTAATAGTAGAGCAACTCTTTTCTTATATCCTTTTTTGCCTAAGAAGAGATGCCGGGAAAAGAACTCGACAAATGCGATCCACGGTGGAGGGTATATAAGATTCGGCCCGGCCGAACTTAGCACGTTTTTACTTGTTTGAAAGTTACTGATGTGACCTTCAAAAGAAAGTTAAGAGCCATAGAAATCCGTTGTGAATCAAAAAAGCTATGCCCATGTTAAACTGAAAATCTACGGGAAGGCGGTTTTCTCTACATTTAGCGTCATAAAATCTCTTAACGGAGTGACCCAGAAAAATTAAAGATATTTTCGTTTTCCATGGACTCCAACAAAACAGATTTGGTACACTAGAATCCCTCCATATTTTTTTTGTATCACAGTTAGTTATCCCCTTACTAATGCTAGGGACATTTGTGAGGTATTCTGCGATGTGGTGTCGTCCACCGACAACTATTTATACAAAATTTGAGCAAAGATATAACTTAAAAATCTTCCAAAAATAACGTCTTTGGTTTCGGTCTATAGACAAATATCGTCCAAACACTCACCAAAACGCGATCCATGGTATAGGAATTATAATAATCGACCCGGTCAAACACATTTGCATACACATTTTTAAACTCACACCTATATACAATGCTTGCTAAATGTCCATTTGTCATGATTGTGCACAACTTAAAAGCACACTTACTTCACATAAAAATCCTAGATCTTTCCTTAGCACTGCCAAACAAGGCCCTACTCCGTGCGCTTAAACCTTATAATTGTTTTTAAAGAAAAGTACCGCGAAATTATATATTTAGTATTTCTTCTCGCCAGGAAGCACTGCCATTATTTTGGCTTTGAACGTCACTTTAATATAAACAAAAACAACCAAGTCAATAAACAGCCATTGAGCTTATGAGGAACAACTAACTGATTGCATAATTTAGAGGATGGTCTTCTGTGCCATTTCGACGCAATTTCTTATGTCTACAAACATTTCATTTCCTTGGCTCGCTATCCTGCAACTTAAGAACGAAAACTATACACAGTTGCAGCGTCACCGTCATTCCCACAACAAATGATGTTGGTGCAACGTGGTAATAACGAGTAGTAAATATGCAAATACTCATTTCAAACTAAACAAGCAAAAAAGAGTGCTAAGTTCGGCAGGGCAGAATCTTGGGAACCCACCACCATGGATTCTGCTAAAATATGGAAGCTATATGTAGTTATAGACCGAATTGGACCGTACTTGGCGCAGTTGTTGAGAGTCATAACAGAGCACTATATGGACAATTTACCGAGCCCTCCCACCCCAAAATGATTATGTCCAAAGAAAAAAATTAAATTAAATTTATTCTAAACAAAAAATTTCGGTACCATTTTTGAAAATGGCAAAAATTCATATTAATAAAATTCTATAAAAACAACATTTTGCTGAGACCAGGACTGCCTTAAAATTATATTTCTTTAGGACAAAATTGTATTGAAAATCGTAGTAAAAAATTTTAATGAACAAAATCTTAATGAACTTTTTTCTAAACAAATTTTAATGAAATTTTTCTAATGACAAAATTTGAGTGTAACATTCTCTAATGACAAAATGGACTACCCTCGAAATTATTTTTTAAAGAAAAAAATTCTTTAAATGTTTTATTTTTTTTAATATAGAAACCATCAAACGCAAGATATTAAAAAGCATTCCAGAAATCTGACTTCTAAGAACTTTGAGATTTTTGGGATATAAAAAATTTCCAACTTTCGACAAGCCAATTTTCCCACAAAACATGACGGGAAAAATTGTTGTAACTGGTTTCAGTCGTTCACTTTACGCCAATCCAAATTTCAATACGATACCTCTTTCCCAACGTGAGCTAGAGTTTTTCTAAGGCAGCTCTATTCTTGGGTTTTTTTCGTCGCTAATGGGTTAATGCAATTTTTTTCAAGACCGAATCGCAACGCAATTTTTTCAAAAGATAAAATGTTTGTAATTGTTTTAAACGCAAAGTTATTAAAAGTTTCTTTAAGCCAATATCTTCATGGAATATTCTTGCCAACAAATTTGTATACCCTCCACCATAGGAGGGTATATATATAGTTTGTAACTATTCGAAATATTCGTCTGAGACCCCATAAAGTATATATATTCTTGATCGTCGCGACACTTTATGTCGATCTAGCCATGTCCGCCCGTCTGTCCGTCTGTCTGTCGAAAGCACGCTAACTTCCGAAGGAGTAAAGCTAGCCGCTTGAAATTTTGCACAAATACTTCTTATTAGTGTAGGTCGGTTGCTATTGTAAATGGGCCATATCGGTGCATGTTTTGCACCAAGACCCGATCTTGGGTCTTGACTTCTTGAGTCTCTAGAGTGCGTAATTCTTATCCGATTGGAATGAAATTTTGCACGACGTGTTTTGTTATGATATCTCTTCCGAGACGATCGTGGGACGCGTTTCGTCATATCAGGGGTGGAGGCTTCAAGGGCCATACATTGGTAGGTCGTACTTAATATCGCGAATATACTGCGAAAACCTGTCTATGATGAAAGTAAAACACTATCACAAGTCTGACACCTTTTACACTAGCTGTTCTTTTGCACCGCATGAAGTGATAGACTTTTTTTATTTTTGTGCATTTTTTGGATATTATATTAATGGCTTTGAACTCTGGACAACGGCATAGGCTCTCGCTGCTTGCGACACTATTAGGGCGAAGATAATTTAATTTCATAATTTTTCGTTTTGTTTCTCTTTCGAGACGAGTTCAATGATCGAATATTCGAATGGCTGGAATTCGAACCTGTGCACATGGAGCAGCGGCAAGAGCCGTTGCCGTTGTCTAGCGTCCAAAGCCATTAATACAACTTCCAAAAGATATTCACAAAAACAACCACACTTTAAAGGCTTTAGAAGATTAGGATTGGCCTATAAATAGTGTGTTGGTAGTCCGTGCAAAATTCAGTGCCGACTTTATGACCAAATGTCATCGCCGTTGGGTCAGTTCCTGCACCCAATAGCGACCACAAAAAAAAAAAACAATTTTGAGGTGTCTTTACCAATTTTGCAGTAACAGAGGAATTTTGGCAATTTTCGATTTTGAAAAAATGTGGGGTGGGCTCCGCCCAAAATGAAATCCGGACTACGCCCCTGATGGGAGCTATATCAGGTTATAGACCGATTTGGACCGTAGGAAACTCCGTTGTTGAGAATCATAACAGAGTACTATGTGCAAAATTTCAGTCAAATCGGAAGAAAATTGGGGCTCAAGAAGTCAAATCGGGAGATAGGTTTATATGGGAGCTATATTAAGTTATAGACCGTACTTGGCACAGTTGTTGGAAGTCATAACAGAACACTATGTGCAAAATTTCAACCAAATCGGACAACAATTGTGACTTCCACTGAACCGGTATAACCTACTTGCAATCCCCAACGACCTACATCAATATAGAGTATCTGTGCAAAATTTCAAGCGGCTAGCTCTACGCGTTCGACCGCTATCGTGATTTCGACAGACGCACATGGCTAGTTCGAATCAGAATTTCGAGACGAACAAAAATATATATACTTTATGGGGTCCTAGATCAGTATTTCGAGGTGTTACAAACGGAACGACTAGATAAGTATACCCCATCCCATGGTGGTGGGTATAAAAATGTAAAATCCACTCCAACCACCACCAATATTTTTCTGAATACGACATTCAAATTTTTTTATGCCGAAATAATATAAGTTTAATAAAAAACAAAATATTTTTTTTTGACTGACCGGGAGACTCGAACCAGAGCTTGCAACTCATGAATGGCATGGGAGTTTTGTGCGTTACATGATAGTAAGCCTATATTAACAACTTCCTCAACTCAAAAATTTGTTGAAAGTCCACAAAATGTCAATAATTTTGTTTGTCAAATCTCTTGTAGAGACTTACTTACATACTTCAACAAATAATGCATTCGATTCAATGAAAATTCAAAGTTTCACATACAAATTTGGTTGTTGGTGTTTTCTAAGAGTTACTTCTTCATGCAAAATTGGACAAAAATTGCGGCTTCCGGGGGCTCAAGAAATCATATCGATTGATCGGTTTATATGGAAGATAAATCCAAATTTGAACCGATATGGCCTATTTGCAAACCCCAAATACCTATAGTCAATAGTGAGTATCTGTGCAAAATTTCAAGCGACTAGGTTTACGCGTTCGACCGCTCTCGTGATTTCGACAGACGGACCGACGGACTTGGTTCGATCGACTCAGAATGTCGAGAAGATCAAAAATATATACTTTATGTGGTCTTAAATAAATATTTCGAGGTGTAACAAACGAAAAGACTAGATTAGTATACTCCCATCTATGGTGGTGGGTATAAAAATACATACATATTTGTAAACACAGGATCAACACCAACACCAGCAGCAACAATAACAAATTTGCAACAGCGACAACGTAGATCCAATGCTGATGAACTCAAAGAAAAATAGGAGATGCAAAAAGCGAGTGAGACACTTACTCTTGGTGAAGTTGGTTTTTTATGCTAACAAAAATTAAAGATGTTGCCAACAACCCACCACCAACAACAAAAGCAGCATTAGTCGCCGGCCAAGGACCGTCAGCACTCGCACTGGCATGCTTTCAACAAGACTTTCTGCAGTAGAATAGACACACACATACACCCTTATAAGTACTCTCAATGTGGTCCTTGCTGGTGGTTAGTGGGATAGTGACGTTTCTACATTTTCCAATGCTGCAAGTTGCCAAGAATATGCCAAGAGCTAAAGGTAGACGCAATGCATCCACTCTGCATATTTGCCAGGCTCCAAACCATAAGCCACTATTTGAGCAACACTGAATAAAGCTCAAGAGTCGCATAGAAATTTCTAATTAAATTACATGGAAGAGTTTGAGTCAGACAGCAGCAATGACATCCATGTCAAGAAAGTCAGAGCTTATTTGAGCTTGCATTACACCAATGGTGATAGTCTCAAACGGTGGAGCAAGAGCTTTTAAGCAGCGTATAAAGCTATAATTTTATATAGTGTACTGCACAAATTAGGTCAATATTTGCAAGAAGGTTACAAATGTGCCAACCTACCCCCGTACCACTGTAAACAACGTGGTAAAGGTGAGCTTTAACTGCATATGAAAATCAACATCGGAACAAAGTTTTGATCTATTCATGGGGAACTTGTATTCAATCATATACTGCACCAGAGACAATGCGTTAATTAAAGCCTCTATATTGCCGCAATATGTCACGATGGTCTCATAGAAAAGGCTGTGTGTCGCCTTCGGCCTAAATAAGACAGCTAGCAACATTTTCAAATTTGATGGTGCCATTAACGGCTTGTATACAGAAAATCATTGCCTATAACACAGATTATCTTTCTATTTGGAAGGCTTCAGTCATCCAAGTATTTTGGTTGGTTGAGTTGAGCATCCCCTTGCTGTATAATGATATACCAATAGGTCGTTATTAACACTACGACAAAACCGCCAATGGGTTCTTTGGTGAAGTTTTCTAACAGCCTTTATATACAAGGAGGTTTGCACGAAGTGCTACCAATTCAAACTATCTTGTCTATTGCTGTGAGTCGTTCAAAATACGATTTGCATGCTGCACGAAGGTTAAGTTACGGTATTTTGACCTATTCCCGTACACAAGCTTTCTTCAGCGCATCCATACTGATATATTCGTATACCCTCCACCATAGGATGGGGGGTATACTAATTTCATCATTCTAAGCCGACTACTGGCTTAGGTGTATGTCCATAGTGGCATGGGGCGGATTAATATCTGCACTCTAGAGAACTCTGATTTGACTTCTAGAACCTCTAGAGATCTCAATTCTTATCCGATTTGACTGAAATTGTAAATGGGCCGCTTTGTTATGACTTCCAATAACTTGGCATAGTACGACCCAAATTGGTTCATAACCTGAATTTCTGCTGAAAATGGGAAAGCTGACATTACTGGTGTTTCAGCAAACATAGGGCTACTGTATAAGCAAACGTTTCGGTCAGTTAAATCTGCAAACAAAATCTGCTGTTTCAAGTACAAAAATCTGCTGAAGAAAATGTTTATGCTATTTTTACGTTTGCCTGTAATCAAAACAAGTAGATCATTAAGACCCCATAAAGTATATATATTCTAGATCGTTTCGACATTCTGAGTCCATCTAGCCATGTCCGTCCGTCCGTCGAAATTACGTAGAGGTCGAACGCGTAAAGAAAGCCGTTTGAAATTTTGCACAGATACTAACTATTGATGTATGTTATTGAGGATTGCATAAGGGCCATATCGGTTCAAATTAAGATATAGCTCCCATAAAAATCGATCTCCCGATTTGATTTCTTGAGCCCCTGGAAGATGCAATTTTTCCGATTTAGCTTAAATTTCGCAGATAGCGTTCTGTTGGGATTTCCAATAACTGTGCTAACTACGGTCCAAATCGATCCATTATGTGATATAGCTCCTATATACCGATCTTCCGATTTAACTTCTCGAGCCCCTGGAAGCCGCACTTTTTGTCCGATTTGGCTAAAATTTTGCACATAATGTTCTGTTATGACTTCCAAGCGCTGCGCCAAGTACGCTCTAAATCGGTTTATAACCTCATATAGTTCCAATATAAACCGATCTGCCAATTTGACTTCTTGAGTCCTTACATGACGCAATTTTATTCTGAAATTTTGCATACGGTGTTCTGATACGACTTCCAACAACTGTGCAAAGTACAGTCCGTATTCAGTTTATAACCTCATATAATTACAAATTTTGCCCATGAACATTTCACTAAGGAACAGGGGCAAACTTCTCATATATCAATGAGTGCAGTCCGATTTAAGTTTAAGCTCAATGATAAGGGGCATCCTTTTTATAGCCGAGTCCGAACGGCGTGCCGCAGTGCGACACATCTTTGGAGAGAAGTTTTATATGGCACACTACCTCACAAATGTTGTCAGCACTAGGAGGTGAAAACCACCTCTGAAAACTTTTTTCTGATGGTCTCGCCAGGATTCGAACCCAGGCGTTTAGCGTCATGGGCGGACATGCTAACCTCTGCGCTACGATGGCCTCCTCCTAATAATCTTATATAGCTCCCATATAAACCGGTCTTTTGATTATCCTTGTTCGGTTGCTAGAAGCTTTAATATTTGCTGGTTTGGTAAGAGTTTGGTGTGTTGAATAAAATTATGTCCTTCAACTAAATTTAATTTGTATTAATTTTTAGCAGAGTCCATGATGATGGGTTTCCAAGATTCGGCCCGGCCGAACTTGGCACGATTTTAGCATTAATTTTCACCAAACTACAGATTTTTTAACAGTCAGTCTGCTGCTCTGAAATTGCAGAACTACTGCTGTAAAAGCAGAACTAATGTTATAGTAGCAGCGAAATTAACCCCTTATATTCGTCAGACAGTATTTGCTATTTTCAGCAAACTTTTTTCTATGAGTGTATATAAACCGATCTCTTGATTTTACTTCTTGAGCTTCTATAGGCGTAATTCTCATCCGATTTGACTGCAAAATGACTTCTACTATGTCTAATATCCAAACCAAGTATGATCCGAATAGGTCCTTAATCTAATATATTGTACCTTCTATGGCATAGCACTGTTTGCATTCCATACGGCTTTTTATACCCTCCACCATAGGAGGGGTTTATACTAATTTCGTCATTCTGTTTGAAACATCTCGAAATATGCGTCTAAGATCCAATAAAGTATATATATTCTTGCTAGCTAAAATTTAACATGAGGTGTTTTGTTATGACTTCCAAAAACTGTGATTAATATGTCGTAAATCGGTACAAAACCTGATATAGCTGCCATATAAACCGATCTGGGATCTTCTTGACCGTACTTCTTGAGCCTTTAGAGAGAGCAATTCTCATCCGATCTAACAAAAATTTTGTCCAACGGCCATGGGAGACCTGCAACATACGTGAGCAATATGGTGTGAATCGATCTATAGCTTGATACAGCTTCCATATAAACCGATCTAACGATTTTGCTTCTTGAGCCCCTACAATTCGCAATTCTTATCTGAATGAACTGAAATATAGGGTGATTTTTTTGAGGTTAGGATTTTCATGCATTAGTATTTGACAGATCACGTGGGATTTCAGACATGGTGTCAAAGAGAAAGATGCTCAGTATGCTTTGACATTTCATCATGAATAGACTTACTAACGAGCAACGCTTGCAAATCATTGAATTTTATTACCAAAATCAGTGTTCGGTTCGAAATGTGTTCATTCACCGTAACGTTGCGTCCAACAGCATCTTTGAAAAAATACGGTCCAATGATTCCACCAGCGTACAAACCACACCAAACAGTGCATTTTTCGGGATGCATGGGCAGTTCTTGAACGGCTTCTGGTTGCTCTTCACTCCAAATGCGGCAATTTTGCTTATTTACGTAGCCATTCAACCAGAAATGAGCCTCATCGCTGAACGGTGAATGAACACATTTCGAACCGAACACTGATTTTGGTAATAAAATTCAATGATTTGCAAGCGATGCTCGTTAGTAAGTCTATTCATGATGAAATGTCAAAGCATACTGAGCATCTTTCTCTTTGACACCATGTCTGAAATCTCACGTGATCTGTCAAATACTAATGCATGAAAATCCTAACCTCAAAAAATCACCCTTTAGTACTCAATGACTTCTACAATCTTCAGCATTCAATTCATTTATGGTCCGCATCGGACTATAACTTGTTATACCCACCACCGAAGGATGGGGGTATATTCATTTTGTCATTCCGTTTGCAACACATCGGAATATCCATTTCCGACCCTATAAAGTATATATATTTTTGATCAGTGTAAAAATCTAAGACGATCTAGACATGTCCGTCCGTCTGTCCGTCTGTATGTTGAAATCACGCTGCAGTCTTCAAAAATAGAGATATTGAGCTGAAACTTTGCACAGATTCTTTTTTTGTCCATAAGCAGGTTAAGTTCGAAGATGGGCTATATCGGACTATATCTTGATATAGCCCCCATATAGACCGATCGGCCGATTTAGGGTCTTAGGCCCATAAAAGCCACATTTATTATCCGATTTTGCTAAAATTTGGGACAGTGAGTTGTGTTAGGCCCTTCGACTTCCTTCGTTAATTTGGACCAGATCGGTTCAGATTTGGATATAGCTGCCATATAGACCGATCGGCCGATTTAGGGTCTTAGGCCCATAAAAGCCACATTTATTATCCGATTTTGCTAAAATATGGGACAGTGAGTTGTGTTAGGCCCTTCGACTTCCTTCGTTAATTTGGACCAGATCGGTTCAGATTTGGATATAGCTGCCGTATAGACCGATCCTCCGATTTAGGGTCTTAAGCCCATAAAAGCCACATATATTATCCGATTTTGCTGAAATTTGGCACAGGGAGTTGTGTTAGGCCCTTCGACTTCCTTCGTTAATTTTGCCTAGATCGGTTCAGATTTGGATATAGCTGCCATATAGACCGATCCGCCGATTTCGGGTCTTAGGCCCACAAAAGCCATATTTATTATCCGATTTTGATGAAATTCGAGGCAGTGAATTGTGTTAGGTCCATCGGCATCCTCAGTCAATTTGACCCAGATCGGTCCAGATTTGGATATAGCTGCCATATAGACCGATCCTCCGATTTAGGGTCTTAAGCCCATAAAAGCAACATTTATTATCCGATTTTGCTGAAGTGTGGGACAGTGAGTTGTCTTAGGCCCTTCGACATCTGTCTTCAATTTGGCCCAGATCGGTTCAGATTTGGATATAGCTGCCATATAGACCGATTTCCTGATTTAAGGTTTTGGGCCCATAAAATGCTCATTCATTGTCCGATGTCGCTGAAATTCGGGACAGTGAGTTAAATTAAACCCCTAGACATACTTTTGCAATATCGCACAGATCGGTCCATATTTGGATATAGCTGCCATATAGACCGATATCTAGGTTTTAGGTTTTGGGGCCATAAAAGACGCATTTATTGTCTGATGTCGCTGAAATTTGAGACAGTGAGTTTGGTTAGGCTCTTCGACGTCCTTCTTCAATTTTGGCCAGAACGGTCTAGATTTGAATATAGCTGCCATACAGACCGATCTCTCGATTTAAGGTTTTGGGCCCATAAAAGAGGCATTTATTGTCCGATTTCGCTTAAATTTGGGACAGTGCTTTAAGTTAGGCTCTTCGACATTTTAATGCAACTTGGCCCAAATCGGTCCAGATTTGGATATAGCTGCCATGTAGACCGATATCTCGATTTAAAGTCTTGGCCCCATTAAATTCGCATTTATAATCCGATATCACTGAAATTTGACAAAGTCTTATGTTAGGCTTTTCGAAATCCGTGTCGTTTATGGTTCAGATCGGTTTATTTTTAGATATATCTACTGTACTTATTAGTGTTTGGTCCAAATCGGAACATATTTTAATAAAACTGATATGGGACATAAGTTATGAATTTTTCACCGAATTTTGATGAAAGGCGGTTTACATATATACCCGAGGTGGTGGGTATTCAAAGTTCGGCCCGGCCGAACTTAATGCCTTTTTACTTGTTTTTATATAATAACGATAAAAGCAAATAGAGCTCTAAAGCCAGTACCCACGACAGTGTGGCTACCTTCGTACCAATGGCAGCAATGGCTATGTGAACACGGATCAGTTGATTAGGTAATTTTGTTTCAGTAATATTCCATAAATTTTGGCGAGAACATCAGAATAAAATTATCAGTGGTGGATTTCCCCTCCTAATGCTGGCGA